>NW_027415494.1:0-39342 GCF_964106895.1 Numenius arquata
GGGAAAATGGGGAAAAATGGGGGAAAAAATGGGAAAATTGGGGAAAATTGGGGGAATTTGGGGGAAAATGAGGGAAAATTGGGGAAATTTGGGGAGAAAATGGGAAAAAATGGGAGAAATTGGGGAAAATGGAGAAAAATGGGGGGAAATTGGGGAAATTTGGAGAAAATTGGGAAAATTGGGGGAAATTGGGCAAAATTGGGGAGAAAATGGGAAAAATTGGGAGAAATTGGGGGAAATTGGGCAAAATTGGGGGAAACTGGGGAAAATTGGGGGAAAATTGGGGGGAAATTGGGGAGAAATTGGGGAAAACTGGGAAAAATTGGGGAGAAATTGGGGGAAATGGGGAAAAATTGGGGGAGATTGGGAAAATTGGGGGAAAATGGGGGAAAATGGGGAAAAAATGGGAAAATTGGGGAAAATTGGGGGAATTTGGGGAAAAATGGGGGAAAATGAGGGAAAATTGGGGAGAAAATGGGGAAAATTGGGAGAAATTGGGGAAAATGGAGAAAAATTGGAAAAAATTGGGGGAATTTGGAGAAAATTGGGGGAAACGGGAAAAATGGGGAAAATTGGGGAAAATTGGGGAAAAATTGGGAGAAATTGGGGAAAATTGGGGAGAAAATGGGGAGATTGGGAAAATTGGGGGAAAATTGGGGAAAATTGGGGAAAATTGGGGGAATTTGGAGAAGATTGGGGGAAAATTGGGGGAAAATTGGGGGAAAATGGGGAAAAATTGGGAAAATTGTGGAAAATTGGGGGAATTTGGGGAAAAATGGGGAAAAATGAGGGAAAATTGGGGAAATTTGGGGAGAAAATGGGAAAAATGGGGGGAAATTGGGGAAAATGGAGAAAAATGGGGGGAAATTGGGGAAATTTGGAGAAAATTGGGGAAAATTGGGGAGAAATTGGGGAAAATTGGGAAAAAATGGGGAAAATTGGAGAAAACGGGGAAAAATTGGGGGAAATTTGGGGAAAATTGGGGGGAAATCGGGAAAAGGGGTGACAATTTGGGGGGAAATCAGGGAAATTTGGGTCAATCCCTCTCTCCGGGGGGGGGGTGGGGGTCGGATCTATGGGTCCAGCCCCATAGATGGTTGGGGGGGGGGGGGGGGGGGGGGAAGGTGCTCCCCCCTCCCCTCCCCCCCCCCCCCCTCGGTGACGTCACGCCGCGATCGGGTGTCCCCGAGGGGGGGGGGAGGGGAGGGGGGGGGGAGGGGGGGGGGATGTCCCAAAATATCCCATTGTGGGGGGAGGGGCGGGAGGAGAACAAAGGGCCCGGGGGGGGAGGGGGGGGGATGGGGAGGGGGGGGGATGGGGGGGGGGGGAGGGGAGGTGGGGGGAGGGGCGGGACGGACAAAGGACAGGTGGGGCCCCTCCCCCCCCCCCCCCCGAGGGTCCTCGCGCGCCTTTTGTCTTGCCTCATCCAGCCCATAATAACCCCCCCCGGGGGGGGAGGGGGGGATTCTATGGGGCTGGGGGGGTTCTATGGGGCAGGAGGGGTTTCTATGGGGCAGGGGGGGTTTCTATGGGGCTGGGGGGTTCTATGGGGCAGGGGGGTTTCAATGGGGCAGGGGGGGTTCTATGGGGCTGGGGGGTTTCTATGGGGCAGGAGGGGTTCTATGGGGCAGGGGGGCTTTCTATGGGGCAGGGGGGGTTTCAATGGGGCTGGGGGGGTTTCTATGGGGCAGGAGGGGTTTCTATGGGGCAGGGGGGGTTTCTGTGGGGCAGGGGGGTTTCTATAGGGCAGGGGGGGTTTCTATGGGGCAGGGGGGATTCTATGGGGCTGGGGGGCTGCTATGGGGCAGGGGGGGTTCTGTGGGGCAGGGGGGGTTCTGTGGGGCAGGAGGGGTTTCTGTGGGGCAGGGGGGGTTCTATGGGGCAGGGGGGGTTTCTATGGGGCAGGGGGGATTCTATGGGGCTGGGGGGCTGCTATGGGGCAGGGGGGCTTTCTATGGGGCTGGGGTGTTCTATGGGGCAGGGGGGTTTCCATGGGGCAGGGGGGCTTCTATGGGGCAGGGGGGGTTCTATGGGGCAGGGGGCTGCTATGGGGCAGGGGGGATTCTATGGGGCAGGGGTTTTCTGTGGGGCAGGGGGGTTTCTATGGGGCAGGAGGGGTTTCTATGGGGCAGGAGGGGCTCCTATGGGGCAGGAAGGGTTTCCAAGGGGCTGGGGGGTTTCTATAGGGCAGGGGGGGTTTCTGTGGGGCAGGGGGGTTTCTGTGGGGCAGGGGGGTTTCTATGGGGCAGGGGGGGTTTCAATGGGGCAGGGGGGCTGCTATGGGGCTGGGGGGTTTCTATGGGGCTGGGGGAATTCTGTGGGGCAGGGGGGTTTCTATAGGGCAGGGGGGGATTCTATGGGGCAGGGGGGGTTTCTATGGGGCAGGGGGGCTTTCTATGGGGCAGGAGGGGTTTCTATAGGGCAGGGGGGTTTCTATGGGGCAGAGGGGGTTTCTATGGGGCAGGGGGGGTTTCTGTGGGGCAGGGGGGTTTCTGTGGGGCAGGGGGGTTTCTATGGGGCAGGGGGGGTTTCTGTGGGGCAGGGGGGCTTTCTATGGGGCAGGGGGCTGCTATGGGGCAGGGGGCTTTCTATGGGGCTGGGGGGTTCTATGGGGCAGGGGGGATTCTATGGGGCTGCGGGGCTCCTATGGGGCAGGAGGGCGTTCAATGGGGCAGGGGGGCTCCTATGGGGCAGGGGTTTTCTGTGGGGCAGGGGGGCTTCTATGGGGCAGGAGGGGTTTCTATGGGGCTGGGGCGTTCCCTATGGGGCAGGGGGGGTTCTATGGGGCAGGGGTTTTCTGTGGGGCAGGGGGGTTTCTATGGGGCAGGGGGGGGGTTCTATGGGGCAGACGGGCCCCATAGATCCATAGGGGTCACCGTGTCCCCATGGGGTGGCCTCGAGGTCGCCCCCCCCCCCCCTTTCCCCCTCCTCCCCCCCCTCCCCCCCATCGATGACGTCTTTGGGGGGGGGGGGAGGGGGGATATAAAGGGGGGTCCCCCCCAGTCAGAGCCGCAGACCCACGGGCAGGTGGGGAGGGGGGCACTGGGAGGACTGGGAGGGGGCCATGAGGGCACTGGGAGGGACTGGGAAGGACTATGGGCAAACTGGGAGGGACTGGGAAAGACTGGGAGGGACTGGGAGGGGGCTATGTGGAAACTGGGAAGGACTGGGAGGGACGATGGGGGCACTGGGAGGGACTGGGAAGGACTATGGGCAAACTGGGAGGGAACTGGGAGGGACTGGGAGGGAAGATGGGGGCACTGGGAGGGACTGGGAAGGACTATGGGCAAACTGGGAGGGACTGGGAGGTGATGGGAGGGACTGGCAAGGACTGGGAGGGACTGGGAGGGGGCTGTGAGGAAACTGGGAGGGACTGTGAGGGAACTGGGAGGGACGATGGGGGCACTGGGAGGGACTGGGAAGGACTATAGGCAAACTGGGAGGGACTGGGAGGGGATGGGAGGGAACTGGGAGGGATGGGGAAGGACTATGGGCAAACTGGGAGGGACTGGGAGGGGATGGGAGGGAACTGGGAGGGACTGGGAGGGACAGGGAAGGACTATGGGCAAACTGGGAGGGACTGGGAGGGGATGGGAGGGAACTGGGAGGGACGGGGAAGGACTATGGGCAAACTGGGAGGGACTGGGAGGGGATGGGAGGGAACTGGGAGGGACTGGGAGGGACAGGGAAGGACTATGGGCAAACTGGGAGGAACTGGGAGGGACAATGAGGGCACTGGGAGGAACTGGGAGGGACTGGGAAGGACTATGGGCAAACTGGGAAGGACTGGGAGGGACGATGGGGCACTGGGAGGGACTGGGAAGGACTATGGGCAAACTGGGAGGGACTGGGAGGGGATGGGAGGGAACTGGGAGGGACTGGGAGGGACTGGGAAGGACTATGGGCAAACTGGGAGGGACTGGGAGGGGATGGGAGGGAACTGGGGGGGACTGGGATGGACTATGGGCAAACTGGGAGGGACTGGGAGGGAACTGGGAGGGACAATGAGGGCACTGGGAGGGACTGGGAAGGACTATGGGCAAACTGGGAGGGACTGGGAAAGACTGGGAGGGACTGGGAGGGGGCTATGTGGAAACTGGGAAGGACTGGGAGGGACGATGGGGCACTGGGAGGGACTGGGAAGGACTATGGGCAAACTGGGAGGGACTGGGAGGGGATGGGAGGGAACTGGGAGGGACGGGGAAGGACTATGGGCAAACTGGGAGGGACTGGGAGGGAACTGGGAGGGACTGGGAAGGACTATGGGCAAACTGGGAGAGACTGGGAGGGAACTGGGAGGGAAGTGGGAGGGACTGGGAAGGACTGGGAGGGGGCTATGTGGAAACTGGGAAGGACTGGGAGGGACGATGGGGGCACTGGGAGGGACGGGGAAGGACTATGGGCAAACTGGGAGGGACTGGGAGGGGATGGGAGGGAACTGGGAGGGGGCTATGAGGAAACTGGGAGGGACTGGGAGGGGATGGGAGGGGGCTATGGGGAAACTGGGAGGGACTGGGAAGGACTAGGAGGGATTGGGAGGGGGCTATGGGGAAACTGGGAGGGACTGGGAGGGATGATGGGCAAACTGGGAGGGACTGGGAGGGACTGGGAAGGACTGGGAGGGAACTGGGAGGGACTGGGAGGGATTGGGGGGGGGGGCTATGGGGAAACTGGGAGGGACTGGGAAGGACTGGGAGGGAACTGGGAGGGACTGGGAGGGAACTGGGTGTGGGGGCACTGGAGAAGTCCTGGGGGATACTGGGACGTACTGGGCGGTACTGGGGAAGTACTGGCAGTGCTGGGGTGGGGTGGGGGTGATGCTGGGACATACTGGGATATACTGGGACATACTGGGACGGGTCTTTCTGTCCCAGACCAGGAGCAGAGACACCCCACCCCCACCCCGGGTTGTCACCGTCCCCTCCGAGACCAGAGAGAGAGGTGGGCTGGGAACTGGGAGCACTGGGAGGGACTGGGAAGGACTGGGAGGGAACTGGGAGCACTGGGAGGGCACTGGGAGGGTCTACGAGGGAACTGGGAAGGACTGGGAGGGCGCTGGGAGGGACTGAGAAGAGACTGGGAGGGTCTATGGGGGAACTGGGAGGGAACTGGGAGAACTGGGAGGGACTGGGAGGGTCTATGGGGGAACTGGGAGGGAACTGGGAGAACTGGGAGGGACTGGGAGGGTCTACGAGGAAACTGGGAAGGACTGGGAGGGCACTGGGAGTCACTGGAAAGTGCTGGGAGGGCACTGGGAGGGACTGGGAAGAGACTGGGAGGGTCTATGGGGGAACTGGGAGGCACTGGGAAGAGACTGGGAGGGTCTATGGGGGAACTGGGAGGGAACTGGGAGAACTGGGAGGGACTGGGAGGGTCTACAAGGAAACTGGGAAGGACTGGGAGGGCACTGGGAGTCACTGGAAAGTGCTGGGAGGGCACTGGGAGGGACCGGGAAGAGACTAGGAGGGTCTATGGGGGAACTGGGAGGCACTGGGAGGGACTGGGAAGAGACTGGGAGGCACTGGGAAGAGACTGAGAGGGTCTATGGGGGAACTGGGAGGCACTGGGAGGGACTTGGAAGAGACTGGGAAGGACTGGGAGGGAACTGGGAGCACTGGGAGGGACTGGGAGGGTCTACAAGGGAACTGGGAAGGACTGGGAGGGCACTGGGAGGAACTGGGAAGAGACTGGGAGCACTGGGAGAGCACTGGGAGGGCACTGGGAGGGGAATAGGGGGGACTGGGAAGGAGTTGAAGAACCTTGGAAGATCTGGAGAAGGTGGGGCACCATGGAAGGGGGCCAACTGGGGAGGGACTGGGAGCAACTGGGGAGGGACTGGGAGCAACTGGGGAGCACTGGGGAGGAACAAGGAAGGACTTGGGATGGAGATGGGTCAACGGGAAGAACTGGAAGAACCTTGGAAGATCTGGAGATGGTGGGGCCACCAAGGGAAATGGCCAACTGGGAGGAACTGGGAGCAACTGGGGAGCACTGAGGAGCAACTGGGAGGAACTGGGAGCACTGGGGAGGATGGAGGAGGGTTGAGACCCCCAAGGAAGGACTTGGGATGGGACCGAATCAATGGGAGGAACTGGAAGAACCTTGGAAGATCTGGAGATGGTGGGGCCACCAAGGGAAATGGCCAACTGGGAGAAACTGGGAGCAACTGGGGAGCAACTGGGAGGAACTGGGAGCACTGGGGAGGATGGAGGAGATGATGGGACCTCCAAGGAAGGACTTGGGATGGGAATGAGTTAATGGGAAGAACCTTGGAAGATCTGGAGATGGTGGGGCCACCAAGGGAAATGGCCAACTGGGAGGAACTGGGAGCAACTGGGGAGCACTGAGGAGCAACTGGGAGGAACTGGGAGCACTGGGGAGGATGGAGGAGGGTTGAGACCCCCAAGGAAGGACTTGGGATGGGACCGAATCAATGGGAGGAACTGGAAGAACCTTGGAAGATCTGGAGATGGTGGGGCCACCAAGGGAAATGGCCAACTGGGAGAAACTGGGAGCAACTGGGGAGCAACTGGGAGGAACTGGGAGCACTGGGGAGGATGGAGGAGATGATGGGACCTCCAAGGAAGGACTTGGGATGGGAATGAGTTAATGGGAAGAACCTTGGAAGATCTGGAGATGGTGGGGCCACCAAGGGAAATGGCCAACTGGGAGGAACTGGGAGCAACTGGGGAGCACTGAGGAGCAACTGGGAGGAACTGGGAGCACTGGGGAGGAAGAGGAGATGATGGGACCTCCGAGGAAGGACTTGGGATGGGAACGAGTTAATGGGAAGAACCTTGGAAGATCTGGAGATGGTGGGGCCACCAAGGGAAATGGCCAACTGGGAGGAACTGGGAGCAACTGGGGAGCACTGAGGAGCAACTGGGAGGAACTGGGAGCACTGGGGAGGATGGAGGAGGGTTGAGACCCCCAAGGAAGGACTTGGGATGGGACCGAATCAATGGGAGGAACTGGAAGAACCTTGGAAGATCTGGAGATGGTGGGGCCACCAAGGGAAATGGCCAACTGGGAGCAACTGGGGAGCACTGAGGAGCAACTGGGAGGAACTGGGAGCACTGGGGAGGATGGAGGAGATGATGGGACCTCCGAGGAAGGACTTGGGATGGGAACGAGTCAATGGGAGGAACCGGAAGAACCTTGGAAGATCTGGAGATGGTGGGGCCACCAAGGGAAATGGCCAACTGGGAGAAACTGGGAGCAACTGGGGAGCAACTGGGAGGAACTGGGAGCACTGGGGAGGATGGAGGAGATGATGGGACCTCCGAGGAAGGACTTGGGATGGGAACGAGTCAATGGGAGGAACCGGAAGAACCTTGGAAGATCTGGAGATGGTGGGGCCACCAAGGGAAATGGCCAACTGGGAGGAACTGGGAGCAACTGGGATGGCCTGACCCCTCCTCCCCCCTCCCCCCTCTTCCCCCCCAGCCCCTCCCCCACCCCACCATGCCCGACGTGGAGATGGCCGAGTTCGGGGAGGCCGCCCCCTACCTCCGCAAGTCGGAGAAGGAGCGCTTGGCCGCCCAGACCCGCCCCTTCGACCTGAAGAAGGACATCTTCGTCCCCGACGAGCGGGAGGAGTTCGTCAAGGCCACCATCGTCAGCCGCGAGGGGGGCAAGGTCACCGCCCAGACCGAGCACGGCAAGGTGGGCCTCCCCCCTCCCCCCTCCCCCCCCCACCCCCAAGGGACATCTCCAGAAGGTGGAGCTGGGGGGTGGTTAGAAGCCATCCCGGCTTCTCTGGAGGCACCTAGAACCCTCTCCAGCTTCTCCGTCCTCAATGGGGCACCTAGAACTCGTCCCACCTCCTTCAGAACCCATAGGACACCTAGAACCCATCCCACCTCCTCCAGAACCCATAGGACACCTAGAACCCATCCCACCTCCTCCAGAACCCATAGGACACCTAGAACTCATCCCACCTCCTTCAGAACCCATAGGACACCTAGAACACATCCCACCTCCTTCAGAACCCACCCCACCTCCTCCAGAACCCATAGGACACCTAGAACCCATCCCACCTTCTCTAGAACCCATAGGACACCTAGAACCCATCCCACCTTCTCTAGAACCCAGGGACCATCTAGAACCCATCCCACCTCCTCCAGAACCCAGGGACCATCTAGAACCCATACCACCTCCTCCAGAACCCATAGGACACCTAGAACTCATCCCACCTCCTTCAGAACCCACAGGACACCTAGAACCCATCCCACCTTCTCTAGAACCCAGGGACCATCTAGAACCCATCCCACCTCCTCCAGAACCCAAGGGACACCTAGAACCCAGCCCACCTTCCTCACCCCTTGAGGGACTCCTCAACCTTCTCCACCCCTTGAGGGACACCTCGACCTTCTCCACCCCTTGAGGGACTCCTCAACCTTCTCCACCCCTTGAGGGACACCTCGACCTTCTCCACCCCTTGAGGGACTCCTCAACCTTCTCCACCCCTTGAAGGACACCTCAACCTTCTCCAGAACCCATAGGACACCTAGAACCCAGCCCACCTTCCCCATCCCTTGAGGGACACCTCAACCTTCTCCACCCCTTGAGGGACACCTCAACCTTCTCCAGAACCCAAGGGACACCTAGAACCCAGCCCACCTTCCCCATCCCTTGAGGGACACCTCGACCTTCTCCACCCCTTGAGGGACTCCTCAACCTTCTCCATCCCTTGAGGGACTCCTCAACCTTCTCCACCCCTTGAAGGACACCTCAACCTTCTCCAGAACCCAAGGGACACCTAGAACCCAGCCCACCTTCCCCATCCCTTGAGGGACTCCTCAACCTTCTCCACCCCTTGAGGGACACCTGGACCTTCTCCACCCCCCTCCAAGGGCCCCCAACGGGTGGGGGGTGGGGGGGCAGCATCCCTTGCCCTGCCCCCCACCCCCACCACCATCCCACGGTCTCCTCCCCCCCCCCCCCCCCCGCAGACGGTGACGGTGAAGGAGGACCAGATCATGCAGCAGAACCCCCCCAAGTTCGACAAGATCGAGGACATGGCCATGTTGACCTTCCTCCACGAACCCGCCGTCCTCTACAACCTCAAGGAGCGTTACGCCTCCTGGATGATCTACGTGAGTCCATCCCCCCACCGGAACCGGGGACAACCCACGGGGCCACCCACAACCTGAGATGTCCCTTGGGCCACCTAGAACCAGGAAAACCCATCTCCAGATCTCTTTGGGCCACCTAGAACCAGGGTGGTCCAGACCCTTTGGGTGACCTAGAACCTGGGATGTCTCTTCTACTGACCCCTTGAGCCACCTAGAACCATGACAACCCTTCTCCAGCCCCCTTGGGCCACCTAGAACCAGGATGGCCCAGATCCCTGGGGCCACCTAGAACCAGGATGTCCCATCCTTGGACCCCTTGGGCCACCTAGAACCAGGGATGTCCCTTCTACCAGCCCCTTGGGCCACCTAGAACCAGGATGTCCCTTCTCCAGACCCCTTTGGGCCACCAAGACCCAAGAGTCCCAGCCCCCTTGGGTGACCTAGAACCAGGATGGCCCATCCTCGGACCCTTGTGGCCACCTAGAACCAGGGAAGTCCTTTCTACCAACCCCTTGGGCCACCTAGAACCAGGGATGTCCCATCCCCGGATCCTATGGGCCACCTAGAACCTGGATGTCCCTTCTCCAGACCCCTTTGGGCCACCAAGACCCAAGAGTCCCAGCCCCCTTGAGTGACCTAGAACCAGGATGGCCCATCCTCGGACCCTTGTGGCCACCTAGAACCAGGGATGTCCCTTCTACCGGCCCCTTGGGCCACCTAGAACCTGGATGTCCCTTCTCCAGACCCCTTTGGGCCACCAAGACCCAAGAGTCCCAGCCCCCTTGAGTGACCTAGAACCAGGATGGCCCATCCTTGGACCCCTTGGGCCACCAAGACCCAAGAGTCCCAGCCCCCTTGGGTGACCTAGAACCAGGATGGCCCATCCTCGGACCCTTGTGGCCACCTAGAACCAGGGACATCCCTTCTACCGACCCCTTGGGCCACCTAGAACCAGGATGTCCCATCCCCGGATCCTATGGGCCACCTAGAACCAGGATGTCCCTTCTCCAGACCCCTTTGGGCCACCAAGACCCAAGAGTCCCAGCCCCCTTGGGTGACCTAGAACCAAGATGGCCCACCCTCGGACCTTTGTGGCCACCTAGAACCAGGGATGTCCCTTCTACTGGCCCCTTGGGCCACCTAGAACCAGGATGGCCCATCCTTGGACCCCTTGGGCCACCAAGACCCAAGAGTCCCAGCCCCCTTGGGTGACCTAGAACCAGGACCTCCAATCCCCGACCCCCTTGAGGCCACCCCAGCTCTGGCCCTGGCCCCTTCTGGTGGTGGTGGCACCCTGGTGGCCCTGACCCACACCCCCCCCCCCCCCACGTGTCCCCACCCTAGACCTACTCGGGGCTCTTCTGCGTCACCGTCAACCCCTACAAGTGGTTGCCCGTCTACAACGCGGAGGTGGTGGCCGCCTACCGGGGCAAGAAGAGGTCCGAGGCCCCGCCCCACATCTTCTCCATCTCCGACAACGCCTACCAGAACATGCTGACGGGTGAGGGACCTCCCCCGTAACCACGTCCTCCTCCTCCTCCTCCCCCCCCCAGTCGCCCCATAGATGTGGGGCAGGAGATTGGGGGGGGGGGAGGGAAGAAACCCAGCCGAGGTGGGTTTGAGAACCTCACGGGGTTCTTCCTCCTCCTTCTTCTCGCCCCCACCAGATCGGGAGAACCAATCCATCCTCATCACGTGAGTGACGTCATCGTCTCTAGCCCCGCCCCCTACACACAAGCCCCACCCACTCACCCCATAGCCCCGCCCCCCACGGAACCACAGCCCGACCCTTTCCCACCACCACCTGGACGTGCCCATGGAGGTCCACCACCGCCAAGCTCCGCCCCCTTCCCCACCGAATCCCTGCCCCCTTTCCCATTGAAGCCCCGCCCCCTTCCCCATTGAAGCCCCGCCCTCTTCCCCACCTAGGCCCCGCCCACTCTCCCCATAGCCCCGCCCCCCTCGGAACCACAGCCCAACCCTTTCCCACCACCACCTGGATGTGCCCATGGAGGTCCACCACCGCCAAGCCCTGCCCCCTTCCCCACCGAATCCCCGCCCCCTTTCCCATTGAAGCCCCACCCCCTTTCCCACCGAGGCCCCGCCCATTTTCATGGCTCCGCCCCCCACGGAACCACACTCAACCCTTTCCCACCACCACCTGGACGTGTCCATGGAGGTCCACCACCGCCAAGCCCCGCCCCCTTCCCCACCGAATCCCCGCCCCCTTTCCCATTGAAGCCCCGCCCTCTTCCCCACCTAGGCCCCGCCCACTCTCCCCATAGCCCCGCCCCCCTCGGAACCACAGCCCGACCCTTTCCCACCACCACCTGGACGTGCCCATGGAGGTCCACCACCGCCAAGCCCCGCCCCCTTCCCCACCGAATCCCCACCTCCTTCCCCATTGAAGCCCCGCCCCTGAGGCCCCCGAGGCCCCGCCCATCCCCGAACCAAGCCTCGCTCTCATTGGCTGCCTCCAGCGGAGAATCCGGGGCGGGGAAGACGGTCAACACCAAGAGGGTCATCCAATACTTCGCCGTCATCGCCGCCATCGGCGACCGGGGCAAGAAGGAGGCGGGGACCCCCGGGAAGGTGAGGGGGGGAGGGGCGGCGGGGGGGGAGGGGGAGGGTGTGGGGGAGGGGGGGGGGAGGGCGGGACACGTGGTGGGGGAGGGGACAAAGTGGGGGGGGGGGGTGGGGCCACCGCTCTTCCATCCATCCATCCATCCGTTCAACCATCCAACCATCTGCCCAACCTACCCCCCTTCCCCCCCAACCTTCTCGGACCTCGGTGTCACCTGGCCCCACCCCCCCCCCCACTATGACGTCACCTCTGACGTCACCTGCCCCTCCCCCACCCAGGGGACCCTGGAGGACCAGATCATCCAGGCCAACCCCGCCCTGGAGGCCTTCGGCAACGCCAAGACCGTCCGCAATGACAACTCCTCCCGCTTCGTGAGTGGGCGGGGCCGGGGGGGAGGGGGCGGGGTCTGTGGGGTGGGGTCTGTGGGGCGGGGTCTGTGGGGCGGGGTCTGTGGGGCGAGGGGGCTGTGGGGCGAGATCTATGGGGTAGGTGGTCTATGGAGTGGGATCTATGGAGTAGGGGTCTATGGGGTGGGATCTATGGAGTAGGGGTCTATGGGGTGGGATCTATGGGGCGGGATCTATGGGGCAGGTGGTCTATAGGGCGGGCTCTATAGGGGAAGGGGTCTATGGGGTGGGGTCTATGGGGCGGGATCTATGGGGCAGGTGGTCTATAGGGCGGGCTCTATAGGGGAAGGGGTCTATGGGGTGGGGTCTATGGGGTCGGTGTCGATGGGGCGGCATCTATGGGGCAGGATCTATAGGGCAAGGGGTCTATGGGTGGGATCTATGGGGCAGGGTCTATGGGGTGGGATCTATGGGGTAAGGATCTATGGGGTAGGTGGTCTATAGGGCAGGCTTTATAGGGGAAGGAGTCTGTGGGGTGGGATCTATGGGGTGGTGGTCCATGGGGTGGGATCTATGGAGTAGGGGTCTATGGGGTGGGATCTATGGGGCGGGATCTATGGGGCAGGTGGTCTATAGGGCGGGCTCTATAGGGGAAGGAGTCTGTGGGGTGGGATCTATGGGGTGGTGGTCTATGGGGTGGGATCTATGGGGTAGGTGGTCTATAGGGCGGGCTCTATAGGGGAAGGGGTCTATGGGGCGGGATCTATGGGGTAGGGGGTCTATGGGGTGGGATCTATGGGGTAGGGGGTCTATGAGGCGGGGTCTATGGGGTGGGATCTATGGAGTAGGGGTCTATGGGGTGGGATCTATGGGGTGGTGGTCTATGGGGTGGGATCTATGGGGTAGGGATCTATGGGGTAGGTGGTCTATAGGGCGGGCTCTATAGGGGAAGGGGTCTATGGGGCAGGATCTATAGGGCAAGGGGTCTATGGGTGGGATCTATGGGGCAGGGTCTATGGGGTGGGATCTATGGGGCAGGGTCTATGGGGCAGGTGTTCTATAGGGCGGGCTCTATAGGGGAAGGGGTCTGTGGGGTGGGATCTATGGGGCGGGATCTATGGGGTGGGATCTATGGGGTAGGGATCTATGGGGTAGGTGGTCTATAGGGCGAGCTCTATAGGGGAAGGGGTCTATGGGGCGGGATCTATGGGGTGGGATCTGTGGAGCGGGATCTATAGGGCAAGGGGTCTATGGGTGGGATCTATGGGGCGGGGTCTATGGAGTAGGGGTCTATGGGGTGGGATCTATGGGGCGGGATCTATGGGGCAGGTGGTCTATAGGGCAGGCTCTATAGGGGAAGGGGTCTATGGGGTGGGGTCTATGGGGCAGGATCTATAGGGCAAGGGGTCTATGGGTGGGATCTATGGGGCAGGGTCTATGGGGCAGGTGTTCTATAGGGCGGGCTCTATAGGGGAAGGGGTCTGTGGGGTGGGATCTATGGGGCAGGGTCTATGGGGCAGGTGGTCACCTCCAGGTCTTCTCCCCAGGGGAAGTTCATCCGGATCCACTTCGGGGCCACCGGGAAGTTGGCGTCGGCCGACATCGAGACCTGTGAGTGGCCGAGGGCTCCGGGGGGCGGGACCTTCCCCATTGGCCACCGCCTCCTCCTGGTCCCACCCCCCCACCACCACCCCATCGTCCCACCACCCATCATCCATCCATCTCCTCGTCCCACCACCCAACCATCTCCATCTCCTCGTCCCACCACCCAACCATGGTCCATCTCCTCGTCCCACCACCCAACCATGGTCCATCTCCTCGTCCCACCACCCAACCATCTCCATCTCCTCGTCCCACCACCCAACCATCTCCATCTCCTCCTCCCACCACCCAACCATCTCCATCTCCTCCTCCCACCACCCAACCATCTCCATCTCCTCGTCCCACCACCCAACCATGGTCCATCTCCTCGTCCCACCACTCAACCATGGTCCATCTCCTCGTCCCACCACCCAAACATCTCCATCTCCTTGTCCCACCACCCAACCATCTCCATCTCCTCCTCCCACCACCCAACCATGGTCCATCTCCTCGTCCCACCACCCAACCATCTCCATCTCCTCGTCCCACCACCCAACCATGGTCCATCTCCTTGTCCCACCGTCCATCTGACCCACCATCTCCAGCTCTTGGTCCCATCATCTCCTCATCCATCTCCTGGTGTCTCCATCCATCCATCCATCCAACCATCCATCCATCCATCCATCCAACCATCCATCTCCTCGTCCCACCGTCCATCTGACCCTCCAGCTCTTGGTCCCACCATCTCCCCATCTCCTCATCCATCTCCTCACGTCTCCATCTCCTCATCCATCTCCTCACGTCTCCATCTCCTCCTCCATCTCCTGGTGTCTCCATCTCCTCATCCATCTCCTTGTCCCACCTTCTCCTCACGTCTCCATCTCCTCATCCATCTCCTTGTCCCACCTTCTCACGTCTCCATCTCCTCATCCATCTCCTGATGTCTCCATCTCCTCATCCATCTCCTTGTCCCACCTTCTCCTCACGTCTCCATCTCCTCATCCATCTCCTGGTGTCTCCATCTCCTCATCCATCTCCTGGTGTCTCCATCTTCTCATCCATCTCCTGGTGTCTCCATCTCCTCATCCATCTCCTTGTCCCACCTTCTCATGTCTCCATCTCCTCCTCCATCTCCTGATGTCTCCATCTCCTCCTCCATCTCCTTGTCCCACCTTCTCGTCCTCCATCTCCTGATGTCTCCATCTCCTCATCCGTCTCCTTGTCCCACCTTCTCCTCACCTCTCCATCTTCTCATCCATCTCCTGGTGTCTCCATCTCCTCATCCATCTCCTTGTCCCACCTTCTCCTCCTCCATCTCCCGGTGTCTCCATCTCCTCATCCATCTCCTTGTCCCACCTTCTCCTCACGTCTCCATCTCCTCATCCATCTCCTGATGTCTCCATCTCCTCCTCCGTCTCCTTGTCCCACCTTCTCCTCACGTCTCCATCTCCTCCTCCATCTCCTGGTGTCTCCATCTCCTCATCCATCTCCTTGTCCCACCTTCTCCTCACGTCTCCATCTCCTCATCCATCTTCTCACGTCTTCATCTCCTCCTCCATCTCCCGGTGTCTCCATCTCCTCCTCCATCTCCTTGTCCCACCTTCTCCTCCTCCATCTCCTGGTGTCTCCATCTCCTCATCCATCTCCTGGTGTCTCCATCTCCTCATCCATCTCCTTGTCCCACCTTCTCCTCACGTCTCCATCTCCTCCTCCATCTCCTGGTGTCTCCATCTCCTCATCTGTCTCCTTGTCCCACCTTCTCCTCACGTCTCCATCTCCTCCTCCATCTCCTGGTGTCTCCATCTCCTCCTCCATCTCCTTGTCCCACCTTCTCCTCCTCCATCTCCTGGTGTCTCCATCTCCTCATCCATCTCCTTGTCCCACCTTCTCCTCACGTCTCCATCTTCTCATCCATCTCCTGGTGTCTCCATCTCCTCATCCATCTCCTCGTCCCACCTTCTCCTCACCTCTCCATCTCTTCATCCCTCTCTCCATCTTCTCATCCGTCTCCTCATCCTCCCCCACCTCCTCCCCTCGACCCCTCCCCCCCCCCCCTTCCCCCTTCTCCTCCCAACCCCCACCCACCTCTTCTCTCCCCACCCCAGACCTCCTGGAGAAGTCCCGCGTCATCTTCCAGCTGAAGGCCGAGAGGAACTACCACATCTACTACCAGATCCTCTCCAACAAGAAGCCGGAGCTTCTGGGTAAGCCCCGCCCTACGGAGGAGGTCACCTGACCCCCCACCCCCCTCATTGGCCAACCCTGTCTTCTCCTTCCACCCCAGACATGATGCTGGTGACCAACAACCCCTACGACTACGCCTTCATCTCCCAAGGAGAGACCACCGTCCCCTCCATCGACGACGGCGAGGAGCTGTTGGCCACCGACGTGAGTTATGGGGCCACCAAACCCCCCCGGGGTGGGGTGGGATTGGCCGGAGAAGACCTTGACCCCCCCCCCTCCACCCCCAACTTTCCTCCCCAAAGAGCGCTTTTGATGTCCTGGGCTTCACCCCCGAGGAGAAGAACTCCATCTACAAGCTGACGGGGGCCATCATGCACTTCGGCAACATGAAGTTCAAGCAGAAGCAACGGGAGGAGCAGGCGGAGCCCGACGGCACCGAAGGTGGAGACCGATGGGAACGGAGGGGGCGGGACCGGAAGGGTTGGGGAGGTGGGATGGGATGGGATGGGATGGGATGGGATGGTCCTTCAGGTCCTCTACGTCTTCTCCTCCCCACCCGCGTCCTCAGAGGCGGACAAGTCGGCTTATCTGATGGGGCTGAACTCGGCCGATCTCCTCAAGGGCTTGTGCCACCCCCGGGTGAAGGTGGGCAACGAGTACGTCACCAAGGGGCAGAACGTCCAGCAGGTGAGAAGGGTCCCCACCCCACCCCATCCCATCCCCCCCCCCTCCTCTCTCTCCTTTCGGGGTGGCCACGGGTCCACCCGGGGGTCTGGGAGGACAGGTCGGCACGGGGTGACCTTCTCCCAGGTGATTTACGCCGTGGGGGCCTTGGCCAAAGCCGTCTACGAGAAGATGTTCAACTGGATGGTGACCAGGATCAACAACTCGCTGGAGACCAAGCAGCCCCGGCAGTACTTCATCGGCGTCCTGGACATCGCCGGCTTCGAGATCTTTGATGTGAGGCCACTGGGGGGGGGGACACCTTCCTTGGGTCTTGAGATGATCCCGTTGGGTCTTGAGTGGATCCCGTTGGCCCAGTTGGGCTTTGGGTTGGTCCCGTTGGGTCTTGAGATGGTCCCGTTGGGTCTAGAGATGATCCCATTGGGTTTTGAGTGGATCCCGTTGGTCCCGTTGGGTCTTGAGATGATCCCATTGGTTCTTGAGATGGTCCCGTTGGTTCTTGAGTGGATCCCGTTGGCCCAGTTGGGCTTTGGGTTGGTCCCGTTGGGTTTTGAGATGGTCCTGTTGGGTTTTGAGATGATCCCATTGGGTTTTGAGATGATCTCGTTGGGTCTTGAGATGGTCCTGTTGTTCCCATTGGGCATTGGGTTGGCCCCGTTGGGTTTTGAGATGATCCCGTTGGGTCTTGAGATGGTCCCGTTGGGTTTTGAGTGGATCCCGTTGGCCCAGTTGGGCTTTGGGTTGGTCCCGTTGGGTTTTGAGATGATCCCATTGGGTTTTGAGATGGTCTCGTTGGGTCTTGAGATGGTCCCGTTGTTCCCATTGGGCATTGGGTTGGCCCCGTTGGGTTTTGAGATGATCCCGTTGGGTCTTGAGATGGTCCCGTTGGTTCTTGAGTGGATCCCGTTGGTCCCGTTGGGTCTTGAGATGGTCCCGTTGGTTTTTGAGATGATCCCGTTGGCCCAGTTGGGCTTTGGGTTGGTCCCGTTGGGTCTTGAGATGGTCCCATTGGTTCTTGAGTGGATCCCGTTGGTTCTTGAGTGGATCCCGTTGGCCCAGTTGGGTCTTGAGATGATCCCATTGGGTCTTGAGTGGATCCCCTTGGTCCCGTTGGGTTTTGAGATGATCCCGTTGGGTTTTGAGATGATCCCGTTGGGTCTTGAGATGGTCCCGTTGGTTCTTGAGTGGATCCCATTGGCCCAGTTGGGCTTTGGGTTGGTCCCGTTGGGTTTTGAGATGGTCCCGTTGGGTCTTGAGATGGTCCCGTTGGCTTTGAGATGGTCCCGTTGGGTTTTGAGATGATCCCGTTGGGTCTTGAGATGGTCCTGTTGGGTTTTGAGTGGATCCCGTTGGTCCCATTGGCCATTGGGTTGACCCCGCTGACCCCCACCTTGACCCTATTGACCCCATTGGGTCTCAGGTTGACCCCATTGACCCCCACCTTGACCCCATTGACCCCACTGGCCATCGAGTTGACCATCTTGATCCCATCAACCGTTGCATTGACCCCATTGACCATTCCATTGACCCCATTGGACCTTCAGTTGACCCTGGCGATCCCATTGGCCGTCGGGTTGACCCCTTCCTCCCCCCCCCCCCCCTCCCAGTTCAACAGCTTCGAGCAGCTCTGCATCAACTTCACCAACGAGAAGCTCCAGCAGTTCTTCAACCACCACATGTTCGTGCTGGAGCAGGAGGAGTACAAGAAGGAGGGCATCGAGTGGGAGTTCATCGACTTCGGCATGGACCTCCAGGCCTGCATCGACCTCATCGAGAAGGTACCGCCTCCCCCAGCACCCCCAGGAGGTCCCACGGACCTCCTGGCGAAGCACCAGTTGGGCTTCACCTCAACGGGAGAGCCAGGAAAAGCTCCTGGAGAAGCTCCAGGAGAAGCTCCTGGCTCCTGGAGAAGCTCCAGTTGGGCTTCACCTCAACCGGAGCTCCAGGAGAAGCTCCTGGAGAAGCTCCAGGCTCCTGAAGAAGCTCCAGTTGGGCTTCACCTCAACTGGAAGCTCCAGGAGAAGCTCCTAGAGAAGCTCCTGGCTCCTGGAGAAGCTCCAGTTGGGCTTCACCTCAACCGGAGCTCCAGGAGAAGCTCCTGGAGAAGCTCCAGGCTCCTGAAGAAGCTCCAGTTGGGCTTCACCTCAACTGGAAGCTCCAGGAGAAGCTCCTAGAGAAGCTCCTGGCTCCTGGAGAAGCTCCAGTTGGGCTTCACCTCAACCGGAGCTCCAGGAGAAGCTACTGGAGAAACTCCAGTTGGGCTTCACCTCAACTGGAAGCTCCTGGAGAAGCTCCAGGAGAAGCTCCAGTTGGGCTTCACCTCAACTGGAAGCTCCAGGAGAAGCTCCAGGCTCCCGGAGAAGCTCCAGTTGGGCTTCACCTCAACTGGAAGCGCCAGGAGAAGCTCCTAGAGAAGCTCCTGGCTCCTGGAGAAGCTCCAGTTGGGCTTCACCTCAACCGGAGCTCCAGGAGAAGCTACTGGAGAAACTCCAGTTGGGCTTCACCTCAAATGGAAGCTCCTGGAGAAGCTCCTGGCTCCTGGAGAAGCTCCAGTTGGGCTTCACCTCAACCAGAAGCTCCTGGAGAAGCTCCAGTTGGGCTTCACCTCAACTGGAGCTCCAGGAGAAGCTCCAGGAGAAGCTACTGGAGAAACTCCAGTTGGGCTTCACCTCAACCGGAGCTCCTAGAGAAGCTCCAGGAGAAGCTCCAGGCTCCTGGAGAAGCTCCAGTTGGGCTTCACCTCAACTGGAAGCTCCAGGAGAAGCTCCTAGAGAAGCCCCAAGTTGAGCTTCACCTCAATGGAGGTTGAGGTCCATCAAAGAGATCATTGGTTAGCGGCCACCAGGACCGACCGGGTCTTCTCCTCCCCAGCCCATGGGCATCATGTCCATCCTGGAGGAGGAGTGCATGTTCCCCAAGGCCACCGACATGACCTTCAAGGCCAAGCTCTTCGACAACCACCTGGGCAAGTCGGCCAATTTCGGGAAGCCCCGCAACATCAAAGGGAAGCCCGAGGCCCACTTCGCCCTGATCCACTACGCGGGGACGGTGGACTACAACATCCTGGGGTGGCTTCAGAAGAACAAGGACCCCCTCAACGAGACGGTGGTGGGGCTCTACCAGAAGTCGGCCCTCAAACTCTTGGCCAACCTCTTCGCCAACTACGCCGGGGCCGACGCGCGTAAGGGGTCACCACCACCCGCTTTCTCCTCGTCACACCTCCTTTGTCCCCAGCCCACCCCCATCGTTGAACTGTCCCACCTGGTCCTTCTTCTCCCCACCTGGTCCTTCTTCTCCCCACGTGGTCCTTCTCCTCCATACCTGGTCTTCTCCTCCATACCTGGTCCTCCTCCTCCACACCTGGTCCTCCTCCTCCACACCTGGTCTTCTTCCCACGTGGTCCTTCTCCTCCACACCTGGTCTTCTCCTCCACACATGGTCTTCTCCTCCATACCTGGTCCTCCTTCTCCACACCTGGTCCTTCTCCACACCTGGTCTTCTCCCCACATGGTCCTTCTTCTCCTCCCCACGTGGTCCTTCTCCTCCACATGTGGTCTTCTCCTCCACATCTGGTCCTTCTTCTCCTCCCCACATGGTCCTTCTCCTCCCCACGTGGTCCTTCTCCTCCACATGTGGTCTTCTCCTCCACATCTGGTCCTTCTTCTCCTCCCCACATGGTCCTTCTCCTCCCCACGTGGTCCTTCTCCTCCCCACCTTGTCCTTCTCCTCCATACCTGGTCCTTCTCCTCCCCACCTTGTCCTTCTCCTCCATCCATGGTCCTTCTCCTCCCCACCTGGTCCGTCTCCTCCACACGTGGTCTTCACACCTGGTCCTCCTCATCCCCACGTCGTCCTTCTCCTCTGCGTCTGGTCTTCTCCTCCACGTCTGGTCCTTCTTCTCCTCCCCACATGGTCCTTCTCCTCCCCACGTGGTCCTTCTCCTCCATACCTGGTCCTTCTCCTCCCCACATGGTCCTTCTCCTCCCCACCTGGTCCTCCTCCTCCCCACGTCGTCCTTCTCCTCTGCGTCTGTTCTTCTCCTCCACGTCTGGTCCTTCTTCTCCTCCCCACGTGGTCCTCCTCCTCCCCACATGGTCCTTCTCCTCCATGTGTGGTCTGTCTCTTCCCCACATGGTCCGTCTCCTCCCTACATGGTCCTTCTCCTCCACACCTGGTCCTCCTCCTCCATACCTGGTCTTCTCCTCCATACCTGGTCCTCCTCCTCCACACCTGGTCCTTCTCCACACCTGGTCCTTCTCCACACCTGGTCTTCTTCCCACGTGGTCCTTCTCCTCCACACCTGGTCTTCTCCTCCATACCTGGTCCTCCTTCTCCACACCTGGTCCTTCTCCACACCTGGTCCTTCTCCACACCTGGTCTTCTCCCCACGTGGTCCTTCTTCTCCTCCCCATGTGGTCCTTCTTCTCCCCACCTGGTCCTTCTCCTCCCCACGTCGTCCTTCTCCTCCACATGTGGTCTTCTCCTCCACGTCTGGTCCTTCTTCTCCTCCCCACATGGTCCTTCTCCTCCCCACGTGGTCCTTCTCCTCCATGTACGGTCCTTCTCCTCCATGCATGGTCCTTCTCCTCCCCACCTTGTCCTTCTCCTCCATGCATGGTCCTTCTCCTCCCCACCTGGTCCGTCTCCTCCACACGTGGTCTTCTCCACACCTGGTCCTCCTCCTCCCCACGTCGTCCTTCTCCTCCGCATCTGGTCCTTCTCCACACCTGGTCCTTCTTCTCCTCCCCACGTGGTCTTCTCCTCCCCACCTGGTCCTTCTTCTCCTCCCACAGCCATGGAGAAGGGCAAAGGGGCCAAGAAGAAAGGTTCCTCCTTCCAGACGGTCTCCGCCCTCCACCGGGTGAGGCTCCATGGGGGTGGTTAGGGGGCTCTGTGGGGGCAGGTTGATGGGTGTCTTCGGTCCCTCCACCGTCTCCTGATCCATCCAACGCCTCCAGGAGAACCTCAACAAGCTGATGACCAACCTGAGGTCCACCCACCCCCACTTCGTCCGTTGCATCATCCCCAACGAGACCAAGTCTCCTGGTGAGTCCATCCCATGGGGGGGGAGGGGGGGAATGATCCAAGGTGGTGGGTCCCCGTCGCCGTGGGGCGGGACCTTGACCCCTTCCCCCCCCCCCCCCCCCAACCACCCGTGGTGTGTCCCACCAGGCGTGATGGACAACCCCCTGGTGATGCACCAGCTGCGTTGCAACGGGGTCCTGGAGGGGATCCGCATCTGCCGCAAGGGCTTCCCCAACCGCATCCTCTACGGGGACTTCCGCCAGCGGTGGGTCACGTGTGGGGCAGGGGGACCGGGGGGTGTGGGTGGACAACCTCGGGGTGTCACCTCCCTTCTGTGGGGCCACCAGGTACCGCATCCTGAACCCGGCGGCCATCCCCGAGGGGCAGTTCATCGACAGCCGCAAAGGGGCCGAGAAGCTCCTGGGGTCCCTGGACATCGACCACAACCAGTACAAGTTCGGGCACACCAAGGTGAGGGCACGTGGGTCCCACCAGCCCCGTGAGGTCACGTGGACCCATAGCTCCCCCATCCACGAGGTCACGTTGACCCCCAAAGGTCCCACCATCCATGAGCTCTCATTGACCTCACGGTCCCACCATCCACATGGTCTCCTCGACCGCCCTTGAGGTCTCGTTGACCCGTAGTCCCACCATCCACGAGGTCACGTGGACCCACCACCCATGAGGTCACGTGGACCCGTGGTCCCACCATCCACAAGCTCTCATGGACCCCATGGATCTACCATCCATGAGGTCACATTGACCCATGGTCCCACCACCCATGAGATCTCATTGACCCCCATGGTCCCACCACCCCCAAGGTCTCATTGACCCACGGACCCACCATCCACGAGGTCTCTATTCCCCATGGTCCCACCGCCCGTGAGGTCACATGGACCCACCAGGAGGTCTCGTTGCCCCATGGTCCCACCACCCACGTGGTCACATGGACCCCAAGGTCCCACCACCCACGACCCCATGGTCCCACCATCCACAAGATCACGTTGACCCCAAGGTCCCACCACCCCCCGAGGTCTCATTGACCCCCAAGGTCCCAACCCCCACCTCTCCACCCTCCCTCCCTCCACCCCACCCCCCACCCCACCACACCCACCTTGACCTCCACCTCCCCCTCCCCTCCCCCGAAGGTCTTCTTCAAGGCGGGGCTGCTGGGGCTCCTGGAGGAGATGCGAGACGAGCGCCTGGCCAGGATCATGACCCGGCTTCAGGCCCAGGTCCGCGGGTTCCTCTCCCGCCAGGAGTTCAAGAAGATCCTGGAACGCCGGTGGGTGGGGTGGGGTGGGGGGAAGTAGTTATGGGATCCACCGTGGGGTGGGAGGACCTCTCTCGGGTGACCCGCATCTCCTGCCCCACCCAGGGACTCCTTACTGGTCATCCAGTGGAACATCAGGGCCTTCATGGGGGTGAAGAACTGGCCTTGGATGAAGCTCTACTTCAAGATCAAGCCCTTGTTGAAGAGCGCGGAGACGGAGAAGGAGATGCAGGTTGGGAGGGGGGAGGAGGGGTCGGGCTGGAGAAGACCTCGGTGAAAGGTGGGGAGGAAGGTGGTGAGACCCACAGTGGGGAACCTTCCTGCCCCACAGACCATGAAGGAGGAGTTTGGGCGGCTGAAGGAAGCCCTGGAGAAGTCGGAGGCCCGGCGGAAGGAGCTGGAGGAGAAGATGGTCTCCATGCTCCAGGAGAAGAACGACCTCCAGCTCCAAGTGCAGGCCGTGAGTGGGGTGGCCCAACTCCCCCCACCATAACCACGTCAAGGTGGGCCACCCCGCCTCACCCGGGACCACCCAAACAGGAGCAGGACAACCTGGCGGACGCCGAGGAGCGCTGCGACCAGCTGATCAAGAACAAGATCCAGCTGGAGGCCAAGGTGAAGGAGCTGACGGAGCGGGTGGAGGAGGAAGAGGAGATGAACGCCGAGCTGACGGCCAAGAAGAGGAAGCTGGAGGACGAGTGCTCGGAGCTGAAGAAGGACATCGACGACCTGGAGTTGTCCTTGGCCAAGGTGGAGAAGGAGAAACACGCCACCGAGAACAAGGTGAGGGCGGGGAGAGGCCTCCACCTCGAGGTCCCTTGGGTTGGGTTGAGGAGACCCCGAGGATGGGTTGAGGAGCCCCAAAGTTGGGTTGAGGAGCCCCAAGGTTGGGTTGAGGAGCCCCAAGGTTGGGTTGAGGAGCCCCCAAGGTTGGGTTGAGGAACCCCAAGGTTGCGTTGAGAAGATCCAAGGTCGGGTTGAGAAGATCCAAGGTTGCGTTGAGAAGATCCAAGGTTGGGTTGAAGAACCCCAAGGTTGGGTTGAGGAGCCCCAAGGTCAGGTTGAGAAGATCCAAGGTTGGATTGAGAAGATCCAAGGTTGGGTTGGGTTGAGGAGCCCCAAGATCGGGTTGAAGAGCCCCAGGGTTGGGTTGAGGAACCCCAAGGTTGGGTTGAGAAGATCCAAGGCTGGGTTGAGGAGCCCCAAGGTTGGGTTGAGGAACCCCAAGGTCGGTTTGAGAAGATCCAAGGTTGGATTGAGAAGATCCAAGGCTGGGTTGGGTTGAGGAGCCCCAAGATCGGGTTGAAGAGCCCCAGGGTTGGGTTGAGGAGCCCCAAGGTTGGGTTGAGGAACCCCAAGATCGGGTTGAGAAGATCTAAGGTTGGATTGAGAAGATCCAAGGTTGGGTTGGGTTGAGGAGCCCCAAGATCGGGTTGAGGAACCCCAAGATTGGGTTGAGAAGATCCAAGGTTGGGTTGAGAAGATCCAAGGTTGGGTTGGGGAGCCCCAAGGTCGGGTTGAGGAACCCCAAGGTTGGGTTGGGTCAAGAAGACCCAAAGCCGGTTGGTTTCTCCTCCATCTTCTCCACCTCCAGCTCCACCAAGACCGTGAAGAACCCCTTCTCCCTTGTCCCACCCCTGTCTCCCACCTGGAGACCCTATGTTCCTCCTCCCGCAGGTGAAGAACCTCACGGAGGAGATGGCCGGGCTGGACGAGATCATCGTCAAGTTGACCAAGGAGAAGAAGGCCCTTCAAGAAGCCCATCAGCAAGCGCTGGACGACCTCCAGGCAGAAGAAGACAAGGTCAACACCTTGACCAAGGCCAAAGTCAAGCTGGAACAGCAAGTGGATGACGTGAGTGGGTGGAAGGGTGGGGTGGAAGGTCCTATGGGGTTGTCCTCGGGGGGTTGACGTGGGGCACGTTGTTGGGGGGGGCGGGCGGACGGTGTCTCTCCGCAGCTGGAGAGCTCCTTGGAGCAAGAGAAGAAGATCCGGATGGACCTGGAACGGGCCAAGAGGAAGCTGGAAGGTGACCTCAAGCTGGCCCAGGAGAGCATCATGGACCTGGAGAACGACAAGCAGCAGCTGGACGAGAGGCTGAAGAAGTGAGGAGGCCCCGCCCCACTTTTTTTAACCCCACAATCCCCTGGGAGGCCGGTGACGGTGACGGGACGGTCTTCTTCTTCTTCTCCTCCCCACCCAGGAAGGACTTTGAGCTCAACGCCCTCAACGCCCGCATCGAGGACGAGCAGGCCGTGGCCGCCCAACTCCAGAAGAAGCTCAAAGAGCTTCAGGTGAGGGCGGGGCGGGGGAGGGGTGAGGTTGGGGGGAGGGGGAGGGGTCAACCGGGAGGATCTGCTCCTCCCCCACTCTTGCTCCGTCCCTGAGAAGGTCCTGGACCAGCAGATCCAGGGTTGGGTTGAAGGGTCTCCAGTTGGGTTGGGTTGAGTTGAAGAGTCTCCAGTTGGGTTGGGTTGGGTTGAGTTGAAGGGTCTCCAGTTGGGTTGGGTTGGGTTGAAGAGTCTCCAGTTGGGTTGGGTTGGGTTGAGTTGAAGGGTCTCCAGTTGGGTTGGGTTGGGTTGAAGAGTCTCCAGTTGGGTTGGGTTGAGTTGAGTTGAAGGGTCTCCAGTTGGGTTGGGTTGAGTTGAAGAGTCTCCAGTTGGGTTGGGTTGAAGAGTCTTCGGTTCATTGGGTTGAAGAGTCTCCAGTTGGGTTGGGTTGAAGGGTCTCCAGTTGGGTTGGGTTGAGTTGAGTTGAAGGGTCTCCAGTTGGGTTGAGTTGAGTTGAAGGGTCTCCAGTTGGGTTGGGTTGGGTTGAGTTGAAGGATCTCCAGTTGGGTTGAGTTGAAGAGTCTCCAGTTGGGTTGGGTTGAAGAGTCTTCGGTTCATTGGGTTGAAGGGTCTCCAGTTGGGTTGGGTTGGATTGAAGGGTCTCCAGTTGGGTTGGGTTGGGTTGAGTTGAAGGGTCTCCAGTTGGGTTGGGTTGGATTGAAGGGTCTCCAGTTGGGTTGGGTTGGATTGAAGGGTCTCCAGTTGGGTTGGGTTGGGTTGAAGGATCTCCAGTTGGGTTGAGTTGAAGAGTCTTCAGTTCATTGGGTTGAAGAGTCTCCAGTTGGGTTGGGTTGAGTTGAGTTGAAGAGTCTCCAGTTGGGTTGGGTTGAAGAGTCTTCGGTTCATTGGGTTGAAGAGTCTCCAGTTGGGTTGGGTTGAAGGGTCTCCAGTTGGGTTGGGTAGAGTTGAAGGGTCTCCAGTTGGGTTGGGTTGGATTGAAGGGTCTCCAGTTGGGTTGAGTTGAAGAGTCTCCAGGTGGGTTGGGTTGAAGAGTCTTCGGTTCATTGGGTTGAAGAGTCTCCAGTTGGGTTGGGTTGGGTTGAAGGGTCTCCAGTTGGGTTGGGTAGAGTTGAAGGGTCTCCAGTTGGGTTGGGTTGAAGAGTCTTCGGTTCATTGGGTTGAAGGGTCTCCAGTTGGGTTGGGTTGGATTGAAGGGTCTCCAGTTGGGTTGGGTTGGGTTGAGTTGAAGGATCTCCAGTTGGGTTGAGTTGAAGAGTCTCCAGTTGGGTTGAGTTGAGTTGGGTTGAAGGGTCTCCAGTTGGGCTGGGTTGGGTTGAAGAGTCTCCAGTTGGGTTGGGTTGAAGAGTCTTCGGTTCATTGGGTTGAAGAGTCTCCAGTTGGGTTGAGTTGGGTCAAAGCATCTCCAATGGGGCTGGGTTGGGTCAAGCAGCCACGTGAGGTGGAGCCCCTCCCCCTGAGGTTGTCCCCGCCCCCCCGGGGGTTTGGGGGGGGGGGGTGGTGGTGTCTCCAGGCGCGGATCGAGGAGCTGGAGGAGGAGTTGGAGGCGGAGCGGACGGGCCGGGCCAAGGTGGAGAAGCTGCGCTCGGATCTGTCGCGGGAGCTGGAGGAGATCAGCGAGCGGCTGGAGGAGGCGGGAGGAGCCACCTCGGTCCAGCTGGAGCTCAACAAGAAGCGGGAGGCGGAGTTCCAGAAGATGAGGCGGGACCTGGAGGAGGCCACGCTCCAGCACGAGGCCACGGCCGCCGCCCTGCGCAAGAAACAGGCCGACAGCGTGGCCGAGCTGGGCGAGCAGATAGACAACCTCCAGCGGGTCAAGCAGAAGCTGGAGAAGGAGAAGAGCGAGCTCAAGCTGGAGCTGGACGACGTGGGCTCCAACCTGGAGCAGCTCCTCAAGGCCAAGGTGGGCGACGGGGGTGGGTCTGGAGGAGGTCTAAGGGAGGTTGGGTTGGGTTGGAGAAGATCTGGCGAAGGTTGCCTTGGTCTGGAGAAGGTCTAAGGGAGGTTGGGTTGGGTTGGAGAAGATCTGGCGAAGGTTGCCTTGGTCTGGAGAAGGTCTAAGGGAGGTCGGGTTGGTCTGGAGAAGGTTGGGTTGGTCTGGAGAAGGTCTAAAGGAGGTCGGGTTGGTCTGGAGAAGGTTGGGTTGGTCTGGAGAAGGTCTAAGGGAGGTTGGGTTGGGTTGGAGAAGGTCAGGTTGGGTTGGAGAAGGTCTAAGGGAGGTTGGGTTGGTCTGGAGGAGGTTTAAAGAGGGTTGGATTGGTCTGGAGAAGGTCTAAGGGAGGTTGGGTTGGGTTGGAGGAGGTTTAAAGAGGGTTGGATTGGTCTGGAGAAGGTCTAAGGGAGGTTGGGTTGGGTTGGAGAAGGTCGAGTTGGGTTGGAGAAGGTCTAAGGGAGGTTGGGTTGGTCTGGAGGAGGTTTAAAGAGGGTTGGGTTGGTCTGGAGAAGGTCTAAGGGAGGTTGGGTTGGGTTGGAGAAGGTCGGGTTGGGTTGGAGAAGGTCTAAGGGAGGTCGGGTTGGGTTGGAGAAGGTCTAAGGGGGGTTGGGTTGGTGACCCTCTTCCATCCTCTTGTCCCCCCCTTCCCTCCCTCCATCTCCCCGCCCTGGGGCTTCTCCAGGCCAACCTGGAGAAGATGTGCCGCACCATGGAGGACCAGATGAACGAGCACCGCACCAAGGCCGAGGAGGCCCAACGCACCGTCAACGACCTCACCACCCAACGGGCCAAGCTCCAGACGGAGAACGGTGAGGACTCGGCCCCTCCCCACCCCACCGGTTGTCTCCCCCCCACCGGCCCAATGGGGTGACTTTGGGACCTCTCCCGCTTTCTCCCACCCCCCAGGAGAGCTCTCCCGGCAGCTGGAGGAGAAGGAGGCCTTCATCAACCAGTTGACCCGAGGGAAGCTCACCTACACCCAGCAGCTGGAGGACCTCAAGAGGCAGCTGGAGGAGGAGGTCAAGGTAGGGGGTGGGGTTGGGGGGAGGGGTCTCCAGGTGGGTAGGTTGGGCTGGAGAAGGTCTAAGGAAGGTCTAAGGTAGGTCTAAGGGAGGTTGGGTTGGTCTGGAGAAGGTCTAAGGGAGGTTGGGTTGGTCTGGAGGAGGTTTAAAGAGGGTTGGGTTGACCTGGAGAAGGTCTGGTTGGTCCGGAGAAGGTCTGGTTGGTCTGGAGAAGGTTGGGTCAAGGTCTACAGAAGCTCTGGTTGGTTCAGAGAAGGTCTAAGGATGGTTGGGTTGGTCTGGAGAAGGTCTAAGGGAGGTCGGGTTGGTCTGGAGAAGGTTGGATCAGGGCCTACGCAAGTTCTGGTTGATCTAGAGAAGGTCTGGTTGGTCTAGAGAAGGTTGGGTCAAGGTCTACAGAAGCTCTGGTTGGTCTAGAGAAGGTCTAAGGATGGTTGGGTTGGTCTGGAGAAGGTTGGATCAGGGCCTACACAAGCTCTGGTTGATCTGGAGAAGGTCTGGTTGGTCCAGAGAAGGTCTGGTTGGTCTGGAGAAGGTTGAATCGGGGCCTACAGAAGCTCTGGTTGAGTTGGGGTGACAACAACCAGCTCTTCCGGAGTTGGAGAACCCCAAGAGGGTTCCACGTGACGTGGACCCGATGGTCCTCCCCTTTCTCCTGCCCCACCCCACCCCACCCCACCCCAAAGGCCAAGAACGCCCTGGCCCACGCCCTCCAGTCGGCCCGGCACGACTGTGACCTCCTGCGGGAGCAGTACGAGGAGGAGACCGAGGCCAAGGCCGAGCTCCAGCGCTCCCTCTCCAAGGCCAACTCCGAGGTGGCCCAATGGAGGACCAAGTACGAGACGGACGCCATCCAACGCACCGAGGAGCTGGAGGAGGCCAAGTGAGTCCCCTCCCCCCCCTACCGTCCCCCACCGTTGTCCCCGAGGTGGGGACATCAGGAGGTTCACCCAAGCTTCCATACCGACCTCGAGGGCACTCGGAGAAGGTCCACGTGCCACCCCAGGAGGACCTCGATGGGGTTTGGGAGGGGACAACCGGGAGGGTGGAGCTCTGAGGAGGTTGGAGGAGACCCCTCCAGCGGGTGGAGAAGCCCTATGGGGCAGGAGGAGGGTGGAGACCCCTCCAGGGGGATGGACAACCCCTATGGGGCAGGAGAAAGGTGGAGAACCCTCCACCGGAGAAGGTTCTGGAGAAGGTCGGAGGAGCTGGAGGTGGGTCTTGACCCACCTCGGGCTGGAAGAAGGTTGGAGTTGGCCAAGTGGGACCACGGGCCACCACCACCGGGTGGTCACGGTGGTTGTCCCACCGTGGGGCAGGAAGAAGTTGGCCCAGAGGCTTCAGGAAGCCGAGGAGGCGGTGGAGGCCGTCAACGCCAAATGCTCCTCCCTGGAGAAGACCAAGCACCGGCTGCAGAACGAGATCGAGGACCTCATGGCCGACCTGGAGAGGTCCAACGCTGCCGCCGCCGCCCTGGACAAGAAGCAGAGGAACTTCGACAAGGTGGGTTTGGGGGCCCACCAAGAGAAACGGGAGGGTGGGAAGGGTGGGGGGGAGGAGAAGGGTGGGATGGGGGTGGAGACGTGTGGGTCCCACCAAAGAAGAAGCCCAGAAGAATGATGGTCAACAACCAACGGTGACCAACGGTGGCCAACGGTCAACGATGGCCAACGGTCAACGATGGCCAATGGTCAATTATGGTCAATGATGGCCAACGGTCAACGATGGTCAATGGTCAACGATGGTCAATGGTCAACAATGGTCAATGATGGCCAACGGTCAACGATGGCCAATGGTCAACGATGGCCAACAGTCAAGAACGATGGCCAACGAAGCTCCACCTTCCACTGGAGCTTCCAGGAGCTCCTTGGGGGGGAGGAGGAGGAGGAGGAGGAAGAGGAGGAGGTTCTTGGTGGTGACCACGGTCCCGGTGGTGTCCCCGCCCCATAGATCTTGGCCGAGTGGAAGCAGAAGTTCGAGGAGTCGCAGACGGAGCTGGAGGCCTCCCAGAAGGAGGCCCGGTCCCTCAGCACCGAGCTCTTCAAGCTGAAGAACGCCTACGAGGAGGCCCTGGAGCACCTGGAGACCTTCAAGAGGGAGAACAAGAACCTCCAAGGTGAGACCATGGTCCTGCCCTTCCCCACCTCCTTCTTCTCCAGCCCCGTGGGGCTGATGGGACCTTCTCCTGGTGGGGCCAGAGGAGATCTCGGACCTGACGGAGCAGCTGGGGGCCGGCCACAAGACCATCCACGAGCTGGAGAAGGTGCGGAAGCAGCTGGACGCCGAGAAGCTGGAGCTTCAGGCTGCTCTGGAGGAGGCTGAGGTGGGTCCAACCACCCCGTGGAGGTGGCCCCAGGTTCTCCTGGTGGCCCCAAGTTCTCCTGGTGGCCCCAGGTTCTCCTGGTGGCCCCAAGTTCTCCTGGTGGTCCCAAGTTCTCCTGGTGGCCCCAGGTTCTCCTGGTGGCTCCAGGTTCTCCTGGTGGCCCCAAATTCTCCTGGTGGCCCCAGGTTCTCCTGGTGGCCCCAAGTTCTCCTGGTGGCCCCAGGTTCTCCTGGTGGCCCCAAGTTCCCCTGGTGGCCCCAGGTTCTCTTGGTGGCCCCAGGTTCTCCTGGTGGCCCCAAGTTCTCCTGGTGGCCCCAGGTTCTCCTGGTGGCCCCAGGTTCTCCTGGTCTCCTCCGAGGTCCTCAAGGTCCCTTTTTTGTCCCCTCCAAGGCCTCCCTGGAGCACGAGGAGGGGAAGATCTTGAGGGCCCAGTTGGAGTTCAACCAGGTGAAGGCCGACTACGAGCGCAAACTGGCTGAGAAGGACGAGGAGATGGAGCAGGCCAAGCGCAACCACCTGCGGGTGGTGGACTCCCTCCAGACCTCGCTGGACGCCGAGACCCGCAGCCGCAACGAGGCCCTCAGGTTGAAGAAGAAGATGGAGGGCGACCTCAACGAGATGGAGCTCCAGTTGGGTCACGCCAACCGGGTGGCCGCCGAGGCCCAGAAGCAAGTCAAGACCTTGCAGGGCTACCTCAAGGTGGGTTTTGGGGGGGCCACCAGGGCTTGAGGGGTGGCCCCTCCTCACTGAGGTGGGTTCCTCAAGGTTCTCCTCCACCTGGAGAACCTTGGATGGTTCTTCTGGGTTGGGTTCCTCAAGGATCTCCTCCACCTGAAGAACCTGGAGGTGGGAGGGAGGGTCTGGGGCTTCTCCTGGGGTAGGTTCCTCAAGGATTTTCTCCACCTGGAGAACCTTGGAGGATTCTGGGTTGGGTTCCTCAAGGGTCTCCTCCATCTGGAGAACCTTGGAAGGTTCTTCTGGGGTGGGTTCCTCAAGGTTCTCCTCCACCTGGAGAACCTTGGAGGGTTCCTCTGGGTTGGGTTCCTTCGGGGTGGTGGGTGGGTCCACCATCTTCCTCCCCGTCACCGTTGTCCCCCCGCCACGGCCCCGCAGGACACCCAGCTGCAGTTGGACGACGTGGTGAGGGCCAACGAGGACCTGAAGGAGAACATCGCCATCGTGGAGCGGAGGAACAACCTCCTGCAGGCGGAGCTGGAGGAGCTGCGGGCGGTGGTGGAGCAGACGGAGAGGGCCCGCAAGTTGGCCGAGCAGGAGCTGATCGAGGCCAGCGAGAGGGTCCAGCTCCTCCACTCCCAGGTGAGACCTCAGGGTCCTCCAAGGAGAGGGGGGGGTCACCACCCATCGGGGACCTTCAAAACCTGGAGGAACCAGGGGTTTGGGCTTCTTCTGGGGTGGGTTCCTCAAGGATTTCCATCCGGAGGACCTTGGAGGGTTCTTCTGGGGTGGGTTCCCCAAGATCTCCTGCATCTGGAGGACCTTGGAAGGTTCTTCTGGGTTGGGTTCCTCAAGCATCACCCACCGGGGACCTTCAAAACCCAGAGGAACCACGGGTTTGGGCTTCTTCTGGGTTGGGTTCCTCAAGGAAGACCCACCAGGGATCCTCAAAACCTGGAGGAACCACGGGTTTGGGCTTCTCCTGGGGTGGGTTCCTCAAGGATCTCCATCTGGAGGACTTTGGAGGATTCTTCTGCGGTGGGTTCTCCGGGATGTCCTCCATCCGGAGGACCTGGAGGAGGGAGGGAGAGTCTTGGGCTTCTCCTGGGTTGGGTTCCTCAAGGTTCTCCTCCATCTGGAGGACCTTGAGGTGGGAAGGTGGGTCTTGGGCTTCTCCTGGGGTAGGTTCCTCAAGGATCACCCACCAGGGACCCTCAAAACCTGGAGGAACCACGGGTTGGAGCTTCTTCTGGGTTGGGTTCCTCAAGGTTCTCCTCCACCTGGAGACCCTGGAGGTGCAAAGGCAGCTCCAAGCCCCGTGGGGCTGGAGAAAGATGGGTCAGCAGCCCCGTGGCCACCTCCTGAAGTCTTCTCCAACCCCTCCACCAGAACACCAGCCTCATCAACCAGAAGAAGAAGATGGAAGGGGACCTCTCCCAGCTGCAGACGGAGGTGGAGGAGGCCATCCAGGAGTGCCGCAACGCCGAGGAGAAGGCCAAGAAGGCCATCACCGACGTGAGTAACCCCCTGGTGGGTGGGTGGGTGGGACCCGCGTCTCGGGGACCTTCCACCGTTGGGTGGTGGGGGGGGGGGGACCTTCCTTCTCCGTCTCTTCTTCCTCCCCCGGGGGTGCAGGCGGCCATGATGGCGGAGGAGCTGAAGAAGGAGCAGGACACCAGCGCCCACCTGGAACGGATGAAGAAGAACATGGAGCAGACGGTGAAGGACCTGCAGCTGCGGTTGGACGAGGCCGAGCAGTTGGCCCTCAAGGGGGGCAAGAAGCAGCTGCAGAAGCTGGAGACGCGGGTGAAGGAGCTGGAGGCCGAGCTGGAGGCCGAGCAGAAGCGTCACGCCGAGAGCGTCAAGGGCCTGCGCAAGGCCGAGCGCCGCGGCAAGGAGCTCACCTACCAGGTTGGGGGGACGGGGGACACGGGAGGTCACCGACGGTCACGGGGACCTATGGTTGAAACCGTAGAGTCACCTAGAACCTGGTTGACCCCGTGGGAAGAGGGATATGGGTCACCCGGGCCTCTTTTCCCGGGTGTAGAGTCACCTAGAACCTGGTTGACCCCATGGCCATGGGGACACAGGTCACCTGGGGCCACCCGTGGCCTCAGGTTCAAGCTCTAGAGTCACCTAGAACCTGGTTGACCCCATGGCCATGGGGATATGGGTCACCTGGGGCCACCTGTGGCCTCAGGTTCAAGCTCTAGAGTCACCTAGAACCTGGTTGACCCCATGGTCAGGGGGATATGGGTCACCTGGGGCCACCCGTGGCCTCTGTCCCAAGCTCTAGAGTCACCTAGAACCTGGTTGACCCCATGGGAAGAGGGATATGGGTCACCTGGGGCCACCCGTGGCCTCTGTCCCACCCCATAGAGTGACCTAGAACCCTGTTGACCCCATGGCCATGGGGACAGGGGTCACCTGGACCTCTTTTCCCACCCCATAGCGTGACCTAGAACCCGGTTGCCCCCATGGCCGGTGGGTCACACGTGACCTAGAACCTCCCCCACCCCACGTCCTGCCCCATAGCGTGACCTAGAACCCGGTTGCCCCCACGGCCACCAGCCACCGGGGCCACCTCCCCCCTCATTTCCCAGCATCCTCAGCGTCTTCGCGTGACCCACAACCTCCCGTGGGGCTTTGGTGGGCCCCATAAGTCACCTCCTTTCCCCCGCCCCTCCTGCCCCATAGCCGGGGCGACCCACAGATCTGGATGGGTTCCACCACCCCACCCCCCCGAGAACATCGTTAATTGTCTCCTGCCCCCTAAGTGCTCCATGGGGAGGGGGGAGGGGGGAAAGCAGGGGTGGGTCCCTGCCCCACAAGTGTCTCCCTGCCCCACAAGTGTCTCCCTCCCCGCCCCACAGACTGAGGAGGACAGGAAGAACCTGGTGCGGCTGCAGGACCTGGTGGACAAGCTCCAGCTGAAGGTCAAGGCCTACAAGCGGCAGGCGGAGGAGGCGGTGAGCGGATGTGTGGGGCCGGCTCTGCCCCACACGTGTGGGGCCGGCTCCGTCCCACACTTATGGGGCTGGAGGGGGCGGTGGGATGGATGGATGGAGGAGACGGTTGAGGAGATGAAGGTTGCATGGATGGATGGATGGATGGATGGATGGAGACCAAGTGGTGGCCCACCATCCCTTTCCAGCGCTATGGGGCAGCCCCACTGATGTGTGTCCCTTCCTGCCCCACACTTATGGGGCTGGAGGGGGCGGTGGGATGGATGGATGGATGGATGGATGGATGGATGGATGGATGGATGGATGGAGGAGATGGATGGAGACCAAGTGGTGGCCCACCACCCCTTTCCAGCGCTATGGGGCAGCCCCACTGATGTGTGTCCCTTCCTGCCCCACACTTATGGGGCTGGAGAGGGCGGTGGGATGGATGGATGGATGGATGGATGGATGGATGGATGGATGGAGGAGATGGATGGATGGATGGATGGATGGAGACCAAGTGGTGGCCCACCACCCCTTTCCAGCGCTATGGGGCAGCCCCACTGATGTTTGTCTCCCCCTGCCCCACACTTATGGGGCTGGAGAGGGCGGTGGGATGGATGGATGGATGGATGGAGGAGATGGATGGATGGATGGATGGATGGATGGACGGATGGATGGAGACCAAGTGGTGGCCCGCCACCCCTTTCCAGCGCTATGGGGCAGCCCCACTGATGTTTGTCTCCCCCTGCCCCACACTTATGGGGCTGGAGAGGGCGGTGGGATGGATGGATGGAGGAGACGGTTGAGGAGACGAAGGTTGGATGGATGGACGGATGGACGGATGGAGACCAAGTGGTGGCCCGCCACCCCTTTCCAGCGCTATGGGGCGGCCCCACTGATGCGTCCCCCTCTCCCCCCACCCCACCCCCTGCCCCACACCTCCAGGAGGACCAGGCCAACACCAACTTGGCCAAGTTCCGGAAGGCGCAGCACGAGCTGGAGGAGGCGGAGGAACGGGCCGACATCGCCGAGTCCCAGGTCAACAAGCTCCGGGCCAAAAGCCGGGACATGGGGGTCAAGGTGGGTGTGTGTCCCCCCCCCCTCCTGCCCCATAGCTGCCCCATAGCTGCCCCATAGCTGCCCCACAACCTCCCCCCCCCCCCCCACCTCGTTTTCCCCAGAAGCTCCACGAGGAGGAGTGACCCCACGTCGTCCGTCGGGACCCACCGCCCTGAAGAGAGACCCCCCCTCCCCCATCCAAGATGGCGGCCTAGAAGGGGTTAATTAACCCCGATTAATTAACGAAATTAATTAAACGAGGGGGGGAGGGGGCAAAATGTCCCCTCTTCCCCCCCCCCCCCCCCCCAAAAAAAACCGCGATGGAGAAGCATCGATGGGTCCAACTGGTTTTTAATGGGGGAAAAGCCGGGGGGGGGAGGGGCGGGGGGAGGGGCGGGGGGAGGGGGGGGGTGGGGGGAGGGGCCGCGGGGCACCATGGGACAGCGATTGGGGTGGGGGGAGGGGTTTCTTCCTTAGGTCGATTCCGGGTCTGGATAAGAGGAAAAAATGCCCCAAAAAAAGGGGGTGAAGATGATGATGATGATGATGATGATGATGGAGGAGGGGGAGGGGCGGGGGGGGGACGGGACACAAGCCCCTCCCCCATCCCCCGGAGGGTTGGGGGGGGGGAGGGGACACCCACCTCCTCCCCCCGTCCGGGCGCGGAAGGTGACGAAGGCGTCGAAGGCGAAGATGAAGGAGAGGAGGAGGCCGAAGGTCTAAGGGGGGGGGGGGGGAGGGGGGGGAGAAGGAAAGGGGCGTGGTCAGATAAAAAAAAAGGGGGGGGGAGGGGCTTTGGATGGGGGTGGGGGGGTGGGGGAGGGGACACTCACGAAGGTGGTGGCGGCCAAAGGGTCCCGGGAGGTGGCCAAAGCCACCAGGGCCACCAGGAGGAAGATGATGGAGCCGCTGACGGCCCGGAGCAGGTCCTGGGGGGGGGGGGGGGGAGGGGACAATTTGGGGACATCGTGGGGGGGGGTGGGGTGTGGGGGGGGGAGGGGACAGCAAGGGGACATGTCCCCCGCGGAAAGGGGGGGACACAACGTGGAGACGTCCCCACGGGGGGACACCAGGAGATGGTGAGATGGACACGATGGGGCCACCGAAGGGGGGGGGGGGGACACCGTGGGGACACGATGGGGGGAGGGGGGGAGATGTCCCCATGGGGGGACACCAGGAGGGGAGACCAAGGGGACGTTGGGGACACCACGGGGGGGGACACCGAGGGGGTGACACCATGAGGGGACATCAAGGGGACATTGGGGACACCACGGGGACGTGGGGGGAGACGTCCCCATGGGGGGACACCAGGAGGGGAGACCGTGGGGACGTCGGGGGCACCAGGAGACGGCGGGGTGGACACGGAGGGGGGTGTGGGGCAGAGATGGGGCGGGGAAGGGATGTGTGGGGCACGGTGTGTGTGTGGGGGGGGACGTGTGGGGCGAGGAGAGGACTCGTGGGGCGCTGGGGGGGATGTGTGGGGCAGAGGGGGGGATGTGTGGGGCTGGGAAGGGGATGTGTGGGGCGCTGGGGGGGATGTGTGGGGCTGGGAGGGGGAATGTGTGGGGCAGAGGTGGGTGAGGAAGGGATGTGTGGGGTGAGGAGAGGACGTGTGGGGCGCTGGGGGGATGTGTGGGGCACGGGGGGGGATGTGTGGGGCAGAGAGGGGACGTGTGGGGCAGAGATGGAGGTGGGAAAGGGATGTGTGGGGCAGAGAGGGGAATGTATGGGGCAGAGGGGGGGATGTGTGGGGCAGAGGGGGGGGGATGTGTGGGGCTGGGAAGGGGATGTGTGGGGCAGAGGGGGGGATGTGTGGGGCAGAGGGGGGGATGTGTGGGGCAGAGATGGAGGTGGGAAAGGATGTGTGGGGCAGAGAGGGGAATGTGTGGGGCAGAGGGGGGGATGTGTGGGGCAGAGAGGGGGATGTATGGGGCGAGGAGAGGATGTGTGGGGGCTGGGAGGGGGATGTGTGGGGCAGAGGGGGGGATGTGTGGGGCAGAGAGGGGGATGTATGGGGTGAGGAGAGGATGTGTGGGGCTGGGAGGGGGATGTGTGGGGCAGAGAGGGGAATGCATGGGGCAGAGGGGGGGATGTGTGGGGCAGAGAGGGGAATGTGTGGGGCAGAGAGGGGGATGTGTGGGGCGAGGAGAGGAATGTGTGGGGCAGAGGGGGGGATGTGTGGGGCAGAGGGGGGGGGATGTGTGGGGCAGAGAGGGGAATGTGTGGGGCAGAGGGGGGGGGGACGTGTGGGGGCAGAGATGGAGGTGGGAAAGGGATGTGTGGGGCAGAGAGGGGAATGTATGGGGCGAGGAGAGGAATGTGTGGGGCAGAGGGGGGGATGTGTGGGGCTGGAGGGGGATGTGCAGGGCGAGGAGAGGATGTGTGGGGCAGAGGGGGGGGGATGTGTGGGGCAGAGAGGTGGGGAATGTATGGGGCAGAGGGGGGGATGTGTGGGGCGAGGAGAGGAATGTGTGGGGCAGAGAGGGGGGGGGATGTGTGGGGCAGAGAGGGGGGGGGATGTGTGGGGCAGAGGGGGGGATGTGTGGGGCGAGGAGAGGAATGTGTGGGGCAGAGAGGGGGGGGATGCGTGGGGCCACCTACCAGGCAGGGCCCGTAGCCGTGGGGCAGGCGGGGGGGGGGGTCCCGCAGGAGCTGCCCCCCAAGTGCGGCCGCCCCCCCCAGGGTGTGGAGCAGCGCCGGGGCCAGGGTGGGGGGCGCGGGGGGGGCCAGCAGCCCCACAACCAGCACGCACAGAGCCTGGGGGGCAGATGTGTGGGGCAGGGGGATGTGGGGCTGGGGGATGTGGGGCAGGGGGTGTGTGGGGTGGGGGGATGTGTGGGGCTGGGGGTGTGTGTGGGGCTGGGGGATGTGTGGGGCAGGGGGGTGTGTGGGGCTGGGGGATGTGTGGGGTGGGGGGGGTGTGGGGCAGGGATGTGTGGGGCTGGGGGATGTGTGGGGCAGGGGGGTGTGTGGGGCAGGGGGTGTGTGGGGCAGGGGGATGTGGGGCTGGGGGGTGTGTGGGGCAGGGGGGTGTGTGGGGCAGGGGGATGTGTGGGGCAGGGGATGTGGGGCTGGGGGGTGTGTGGGGCGTGTGTGGGGCAGGGGGTGTGTGGGGCAGGGGGATGTGTGGGGCGGGGGGGGTGTGGGGCGGGGGGCAGTGTGTGGGGCAGGGGGGTGTGTGGGGCAGGGGGATGTGGGGCTGGGGGGTGTGTGGGGCAGGGGGGTGTGTGGGGCAGGGGGTGTGTGGGGCAGGGGGATGTGTGGGGCGGGGGGGGTGTGGGGCGGGGGGCAGTGTGTGGGGCAGGGGGGTGTGTGGGGCAGGGGGATGTGGGGCTGGGGGATGTGGGGCTGGGGGATGTGTGGGGCAGGGGGTGTGTGGGGCTGGGGGATGTGTGGGGTGGGGGGTGTGTGGGGCAGGGGGATGTGTGGGGCAGGGGGGTGTGTGGGGCAGTGTGTGGGGCAGGGGGATGTGGGGCTGGGGGATGTGGGGCAGGGGGGTGTGTGGGGCGGGGGGGGGATGTGGGGCAGGAGGCTGTGGGGCAGGGGGGATGTGTGGGGCAGGGGGGTGTGTGGGGCAGTGTGTGGGGCAGAGGGATGTGGGGCTGGGGGATGTGGGGCTGGGGGATGTGTGGGGCTGGGGGTGTGTGTGGGGCAGGGGGATGTGGGGCTGGGGGATGTGTGGGGCTGGGGGTGTGTGTGGGGCTGGGGGATGTGGGGCTGGGGGATGTGTGGGGCAGAGGATGTGTGGGGCAGTGTGTGGGGCAGGAGGATGTGGGGCTGGGGGATGTGTGGGGCAGGGGGATGTGGGGCAGGGGGTGTGTGGGGTGGGGGGGTGTGTGGGGCGGGGGGTGTGTGGGGCAGGGGGATGTGTGGGGCAGGGGGTGTGTGGGGCAGGAGGATGTGGGGCAGGGGGATGTGTGGGGCGGGGGGGGGGCAACAAGCCCCCCAGTTCCCCCCCAGTCTATCCCAGTGCCCCCCAGTCCCTCCCAGTCCCCCCAAGTTCCATCCCAGTCTCTCCCAGTTCCCCCCATCCCCTCCCAGTTACTCCCAGTCCCTCCCCACTCCCTCCCAGTGCCCCCCCAGTCCATCCCAGTCCCCTCCCAGTGCCCCCCCAGTCCATCCCAGTGCCCCCCCAGTCCCTCCCAGTCCCCTCCCAGTGCCCCCCCAGTCCCTCCCAGCTCCCCCAGTCTATCCCAGTCCCTCCCAGTACCCCCCCACACTCCATCCCAGTGCCCCCCCAACCCCTCCCAGTCCCCCCAAGTTCCATCCCAGTCTCTCCCAGTTCCCCCCATCCCCTCCCAGTTACTCCCAGTCCCTCCCCACTCCCTCCCAGTCCATC
>NW_027415495.1:0-39631 GCF_964106895.1 Numenius arquata
GGCCTGTAGGGTTGTGGAAGTGCCCGCAGCAGTCTGTAGGAGTCTGTGGGATTCTGTAAGGTTCTGGAGGGTTCTGCAGGGTTCTGTAGGGGCCCATAGAGTTCTGTAGTGGCTGGTAAAGTTCTGTAGGGCCCTGTGGGGTTCTGTATGGACCTGTAGGGTTCTGTAGGGGCCTGCAGGCTTCTGTAAGTGCCCGCAAGTGTCTGTAGGGTTCCGTAGGGGTCTGTAGGGTTCCGTAGGCACCTGCAGTGTTCTGTAGGAGCCCATAGGGTTTTAGTGAGGTTCCGTTGTGTTGCTAAGGGTCTTGTAGAGTGCTGTCGGGTCCTGGAGTATTCTGTAGGGTTCCAGAGGGGCTCGTAGGGTTCCGTTGAAATCTGTAGGCTTCCCTAGGGGCCCGTGGAGTCCCGTAGATTTCCGTAGGGGCCTGTAGGGTTGTGTAAGTGCCCGCAGGGGTTGGTAGGAGCTTGTAGGGTGCCATAAGTTTCCAGAGGGTTGTGTAGGGTTCCGTAGGGGCCTGTGGTGTTCCCTAGGGGCCTCTAGAGTCTCGTACAGTTCCGTAGGGTCCTGTAGGTTTCCATAAGCGCCCGCAGAGGTCTGAAGGGGCCCGTACTGTTCCGTAAGGATCCATAGGCCTCCGTAGAGCTTCGTAGTTTCCCTAGAGGCCTTTAGAGTACCGCAGGAGCCAGTAGTGTTCTGTAGGGACCCGTAAGGTTCCTTCCATAGGGGCTGGCAGTGTTCCGTAGGGTCCTCTAGGGTTGAGTAAGTGCCCGCAGGAGTCTGTAGGAATCCGTGGGATTCTGTAAGGTTCTGGAGGGTTCTGCAGGATTCCCTAGGGGCCCGTAGAGTTCCGTAGTGGCTGGTAAAGTTGCGTAGGGCCCTGTACCGTTCCGTAACTGCCTGCAAGGGTCTTTAGGCTTCCGTAGGGGCTGGTAGGGTTCCATAAAGTTCCGTGGGTTCCTGCAGAGTTCTGCAAGTGCCCGCAAGGGCCTGTAGGGGCGCACAGTGTTTCTGTCAGGTTCCGTAGAGTTCCATAGGGGCCATAGGTTTCCGTAGCGGCTGGTAGTATTCCGTAGGGGTCTGTAGGGTTCCGTAGGCGCCTGCAGTGTTCTGTAGGAGCCCATAGAGTTTTAGTGAGGTTCCGTTGTGTTGCTAAGGGTCTTGTAGAGTGCTGTCGGGTCCTGGAGTATTCTGTAGGGTTCCAGAGGGGCTCATAGGGTGCCGTCGAAATCTGTAGGCTTCCCTAGGGGCCCGTGGAGTCCCGTAGATTTCCGTAGGGGCCTGTAGGGTTGTGTAAGTGCCCGCAGGGGTTGGTAGGAGCTTGTAGGGTGCCATAAGTTTCCAGAGGGTTGTGTAGGGTTCCGTAGGGGCCTGTGGTGTTCCCTAGGGGCCTGTAGAGTCTCGTACGGTTCCGTAGGGGCCTGTGGTGTTCCCTAGGGGCCTGTAGAGTCTCGTACGGTTCCGTAGGGGCCTGTAGTGTTCCCTAGGGGCCTCTAGAGTCTCGTACAGTTCCGTAGGGTCCTGTAGGGTTGTGTAAGTGCCCGCAGGGGTTGGTAGGAGCTTTTAGCGTGCCATAAGTTTCCAGAGGGTTGTGTAGGGTTCCGTAGGGGGCCTGTGGTGTTCCCTAGGGGCCTCTAGAGTCTCGTACAGTTCCGTAGGGTCCTGTAGGTTTCCATAAGCGCCCGCAGAGGTCTGAAGCGGCCCGTACTGTTCCATAAGGATCCATAGGGCTCCGTAGAGCTTCGTAGGTTCCCTAGAGGCCTGTAGAGTACCGCAGTAGCCAGTAGTGTTCTGTAGGGGCCCGTAAGGTTCCTTCCGTAGGGGCTGGCAGTGTTCCGTAGGGGCCTGTAGGGTTGTGAAGTGCCCGCAGCAGTCTGTAGGAGTCTGTGGGATTCTGTAAGGTTCTGGAGGGTTCTGCAGGGTTCTGTAGGGGCCCGTAGAGTTCCGTAGTGGCTGGTAAAGTTCCGTAGGGCCCTGTGGGGTTCTGTATGGACCTGTAGGGTTCTGTAGGGGCCTGCAGGGTTCTGTAAGTGCCCGCAGGTGTCTGTAGGGCTCCGTAGGGGTCTGTAGGGTTCCGTAGGCACCTGCAGTGTTCTGTAGGAGCCCATAGGGTTTTAGTGAGGTTCCGTTGTGTTGCTAAGGGTCTTGTAGAGTGCTGTCGGGTCCTGGAGTATTCTGTAGGGTTCCAGAGGGGCTCGTAGGGTTCCGTTGAAATCTGTAGGCTTCCCTAGGGGCCCGTGGAGTCCCGTAGATTTCCGTAGGGGCCTGTAGGGTTGTGTAAGTGCCTGCAGGGGTTGGTAGGAGCTTGTAGGGTGCCATAAGTTTCCAGAGGGTTGTGTAGGGTTCCGTAGGGGCCTGTGGTGTTCCCTAGGGGCCTGTAGAGTCTCGTACGGTTCCGTAGGGGCCTGTAGTGTTCCCTAGGGGCCTCTAGAGTCTCGTACAGTTCCGTAGGGTCCTGTAGGTTTCCATAAGCGCCCGCAGAGGTCTGAAGGGGCCCGTACTGTTCCGTAAGGATCCATAGGGCTCCGTAGAGCTTCGTAGGTTCCCTAGAGGCCTGTAGAGTACCGCAGGAGCCAGTAGTGTTCTGTAGGGACCCGTAGGGTTCCTTCCATAGGGGCTGGCAGTGTTCCGTAGGGTCCTCTAGGGTTGAGTAAGTGCCCGCAGGAGTCTGTAGGAATCCGTGGGATTCTGTAAGGTTCTGGAGGGTTCTGCAGGGTTCTGTAGGGGCCCGTAGAGTTCCGTAGTGGCTGGTAAAGTTCCCTAGGGCCCTGTACCGTTCCGTAACTGCCTGCAAGGGTCTTTAGGCTTCCGTAGGGGCTGGTAGGGTTCCATAAAGTTCCGTGGGTTCCTGCAGAGTTCTGCAAGTTGCCCGCAAGGGCCTGTAGGGTCCCACAGTGTTTCTGTCAGGTTCCGTAGAGTTCCGTAGGGGCCATAGGTTTCCGTAGCGGCTGGTAGTATTCGGTAGGGGTCTGTAGGGTTCCGTAGGCACCTGCAGTGTTCTGTAGGAGCCCATAGGGTTTTAGTGAGGTTCCGTTGTGTTGCTAAGGGTCTTGTAGAGTGCTGTCGGGTCCTGGAGTATTCTGTAGGGTTCCAGAGGGGCTCGTAGGGTTCCGTTGAAATCTGTAGGCTTCCCTAGGGGCCCGTGGAGTCCCGTAGATTTCCGTAGGGGCCTGTAGGGTTGTGTAAGTGCCCGCAGGGGTTGGTAGGAGCTTGTAGGGTGCCATAAGTTTCCAGAGGGTTGTGTAGGGTTCCGTAGGGGCCTGTGGTGTTCCCTAGGGGCCTGTAGAGTCTCGTACGGTTCCGTAGGGGCCTGTGGTGTTCCCTAGGGGCCTGTAGAGTCTCGTACGGTTCCGTAGTGGCCTGTAGTGTTCCCTAGGGGCCTCTAGAGTCTCGTACAGTTCCGTAGGGGCCTGTAGTGTTCCCTAGGGGCCTGTAGAGGCTCGTACGGTTCCGTAGGGGCCTGTGGTGTTCCCTCGGGCCTGTAGAGTCTCGTACGGTTCCGTAGGGGCCTGTAGTGTTCCCTAGGGGCCTCTAGAGTCTCGTACAGTTCCGTAGGGTCCTGTAGGTTTCCATAAGCGCCCGCAGAGGTCTGAAGCGGCCCGTACTGTTCCATAAGGATCCATAGGGCTCCGTAGAGCTTCGTAGGTTCCCTAGAGGCCTGTAGAGTACCGCAGGAGCCAGTAGTGTTCTGTAGGGGCCCGTAAGGTTCCTTCCGTAGGGGCTGGCAGTGTTCCGTAGGGGCCTGTAGGGTTGTGGAAGTGCCCGCAGCAGTCTGTAGGAGTCTGTGGGATTCTGTAAGGTTCTGGAGGGTTCTGCAGGGTTCTGTAGGGGCCCGTAGAGTTCCGTAGTGGCTGGTAAAGTTCCGTAGGGCCCTGGTGGGGTTCTGTATGGACCTGTAGGGTTCTGTAGGGGCCTGCAGGGTTCTGTAAGTGCCCGCAGGTGTCTGTAGGGCTCCGTAGGGGTCTGTAGGGTTCCGTAGGCACCTGCAGTGTTCTGTAGGAGCCCATAGGGTTTTAGTGAGGTTCCGTTGTGTTGCTAAGGGTCTTGTAGAGTGCTGTCGGGTCCTGGAGTATTCTGTAGGGTTCCAGAGGGGCTCGTAGGGTTCCGTTGAAATCTGTAGGCTTCCCTAGGGGCCCGTGGAGTCCCGTAGATTTCCGTAGGGCCTGTAGGGTTGTGTAAGTGCCTGCAGGGGTTGGTAGGAGCTTGTAGGGTGCCATAAGTTTCCAGAGGGTTGTGTAGGGTTCCGTAGGGGCCTGTGGTGTTCCCTAGGGGCCTGTAGAGTCTCGTACGGTTCCGTAGGGGCCTGTAGTGTTCCCTAGGGGCCTGTAGAGTCTCGTACAGTTCCGTAGGGTCCTGTAGGTTTCCATAAGCGCCCGCAGAGGTCTGAAGGGGCCCGTACTGTTCCGTAAGGATCCATAGGGCTCCGTAGAGCTTCGTAGGTTCCCTAGAGGCCTGTAGAGTACCGCAGGAGCCAGTAGTGTTCTGTAGGGACCCGTAGGGTTCCTTCCATAGGGGCTGGCAGTGTTCCGTAGGGTCCTCTAGGGTTGAGTAAGTGCCCGCAGGAGTCTGTAGGAATCCGTGGGATTCTGTAAGGTTCTGGAGGGTTCTGCAGGGTTCTGTAGGGGCCCGTAGAGTTCCGTAGTGGCTGGTAAAGTTCCCTAGGGCCCTGTACCGTTCCGTAACTGCCTGCAAGGGTCTTTAGGCTTCCGTAGGGGCTGGTAGGGTTCCATAAAGTTCCGTGGGTTCCTGCAGAGTTCTGCAAGTGCCCGCAAGGGCCTGTAGGGTCCCACAGTGTTTCTGTCAGGTTCCGTAGAGTTCCGTAGGGGCCATAGGTTTCCGTAGCGGCTGGTAGTATTCGGTAGGGGTCTGTAGGGTTCCGTAGGCACCTGCAGTGTTTCTGTAGGAGCCCATAGGGTTTTAGTGAGGTTCCGTTGTGTTGCTAAGGGTCTTGTAGAGTGCTGTCGGGTCCTGGAGTATTCTGTAGGGTTCCAGAGGGGCTCGTAGGGTTCCGTTGAAATCTGTAGGCTTCCTAGGGGCCCGTGGAGTCCCGTAGATTTCCGTAGGGGCCTGTAGGGTTGTGTAAGTGCCCGCAGGGGTTGGTAGGAGCTTGTAGGGTGCCATAAGTTTCCAGAGGGTTGTGTAGGGTTCCGTAGGGGCCTGTGGTGTTCCCTAGGGGCCTGTAGAGTCTCGTACGGTTCCGTAGGGGCCTGTGGTGTTCCCTAGGGGCCTGTAGAGTCTCGTACGGTTCCGTAGTGGCCTGTAGTGTTCCCTAGGGGCCTCTAGAGTCTCGTACAGTTCCGTAGGGGCCTGTAGTGTTCCCTAGGGGCCTGTAGAGGCTCGTACGGTTCCGTAGGGGCCTGTGGTGTTCCCTCGGGCCTGTAGAGTCTCGTACGGTTCCGTAGGGGCCTGTAGTGTTCCCTAGGGGCCTCTAGAGTCTCGTACAGTTCCGTAGGGTCCTGTAGGTTTCCATAAGCGCCCGCAGAGGTCTGAAGCGGCCCGTACTGTTCCATAAGGATCCATAGGGCTCCGTAGAGCTTCGTAGGTTCCCTAGAGGCCTGTAGAGTACCGCAGGAGCCAGTAGTGTTCTGTAGGGGCCCGTAAGGTTCCTTCCGTAGGGGCTGGCAGTGTTCCGTAGGGGCCTGTAGGGTTGTGTAAGTGCCTGCAGGGGTTGGTAGGAGCTTGTAGGGTGCCATAAGTTTCCAGAGGGTTGTGTAGGGTTCCGTAGGGGCCTGTGGTGTTCCCTAGGGGCCTGTAGAGTCTCGTACGGTTCCGTAGGGGTCTGTGGTGTTCCCTAGGGGCCTGTAGAGTCTCGTACGGTTCCGTAGGGGCCTGTAGTGTTCCCTAGGGGCCTCTAGAGTCTCGTACAGTTCCGTAGGGGCCTGTAGTGTTCCCTAGGGGCCTCTAGAGTCTCGTACAGTTCCGTAGGGTCCTGTAGGTTTCCATAAGCGCCCGCAGAGGTCTGAAGGGGCCCGTACTGTTCCGTATGGATCCATAGGCCTCCGTAGAGCTTCGTAGTTTCCCTAGAGGCTGTAGAGTACCACAGGAGCCAGTAGTGTTCTGTAGGGGCCCGTAAGGTTCCTTCCATAGGGGCTGGCAGTGTTCCGTAGGGTCCTCTAGGGTTGAGTAAGTGCCCGCAGGAGTCTGTAGGAATCCGTGGGATTCTGTAAGGTTCTGGAGGGTTCTGCAGGGTTCTGTAGGGGCCCGTAGAGTTCCGTAGTGGCTGGTAAAGTTGCGTAGGGCCCTGTACCGTTCCGTAACTGCCTGCAAGGGTCTTTAGGCTTCCGTAGGGGCTGGTAGGGTTCCATAAAGTTCCGTGGGTTCCTGCAGAGTTCTGCAAGTGCCCGCAAGGGCCTGTAGGGGCGCACAGTGTTTCTGTCAGGTTCCGTAGAGTTCCGTAGGGGCCATAGGTTTCCGTAGTGGCTGGTAGTATTCCGTAGGGGTCTGTAGGGTTCCGTAGGCGCCTGCAGTGTTCTGTAGGAGCCCATAGGGTTTTAGTGAGGTTCCGTTGTGTTGCTAAGGGTCTTGTAGAGTGCTGTCGGGTCCTGGAGTATTCTGTAGGGTTCCAGAGGGGCTCGTAGGGTTCCGTCGAAATCTGTAGGCTTCCCTAGGGGCCCGTGGAGTCCCGTAGATTTCCGTAGGGGCCTGTAGGGTTGTGTAAGTGCCCGCAGGGGTTGGTAGGAGCTTGTAGGGTGCCATAAGTTTCCAGAGGGTTGTGTAGGGTTCCGTAGGGGCCTGTGGTGTTCCCTAGGGGCCTGTAGAGTCTCGTACGGTTCCGTAGGGGTCTGTGATGTTCCCTAGGGGCCTGTAGAGTCTCGTACGGTTCCGTAGGGGCCTGTAGTGTTCCTAGGGGCCTCTAGAGTCTCGTACAGTTCCGTAGGGGGCCTGTAGTGTTCCCTAGGGGCCTCTAGAGTCTCGTACAGTTCCGTAGGGTCCTGTAGGTTTCCATAAGCGCCCGCAGAGGTCTGAAGGGGCCCGTACTGTTCCATAAGGATCCATAGGGTTCTGTAGAGCTTCGTAGGTTCCCTAGAGGCCTGTAGAGTACCGCAGGAGCCAGTAATGTTCTGTAGGGGCCCGTAAGGTTCCTTCCGTAGGGGCTGGCAGTGTTCCGTAGGGGCCTGTAGGGTTGTGTAAGTGCCCGCAGCAGTCTGTAGGAGTCTGTGGGATTCTGTAAGGTTCTGGAGGGTTCTGCAGGGTTCTGTAGGGGCCCATAGAGTTCTGTAGTGGCTGGTAAAGTTCTGTAGGGCCCTGTGGGGTTCTGTATGGACCTGTAGGGTTCTGTAGGGGCCTGCAGGCTTCTGTAAGTGCCCGCAGGTGTCTGTAGGGTTCCGTAGGGGTCTGTAGGGTTCCGTAGGCGCCTGCAGTGTTCTGTAGGAGCCCATAGGGTTTTAGTGAGGTTCCGTTGTGTTGCTAAGGGTCTTGTAGAGTGCTGTCGGGTCCTGGAGTATTCTGTAGGGTTCCAGAGGGGCTCGTAGGGTTCCGTTGAAATCTGTAGGCTTCCCTAGGGGCCCGTGGAGTCCCGTAGATTTCCGTAGGGGCCTGTAGGGTTGTGTAAGTGCCTGCAGGGGTTGGTAGGAGCTTGTAGGGTGCCATAAGTTTCCAGAGGGTTGTGTAGGGTTCCGTAGGGGCCTGTGGTGTTCCCTAGGGGCCTCTAGAGTCTCGTACAGTTCCGTAGAGTCCTGTAGGTTTCCATAAGCGCCCGCAGAGGTCTGAAGGGGCCCGTACTGTGCCGTAAGGATCCATAGGGTTCCGTAGAGCTTCGTAGGTTCCCTAGAGGCCTGTAGAGTACCACAGGAGCCAGTAGTGTTCTGTAGGGGCCCGTAAGGTTCCTTCCATAGGGGCTGGCAGTGTTCCGTAGGGTCCTCTAGGGTTGAGTAAGTGCCCGCAGGAGTCTGTAGGAATCCGTGGGATTCTGTAAGGTTCTGGAGGGTTCTGCAGGATTCCCTAGGGGCCCGTAGAGTTCCGTAGTGGCTGGTAAAGTTGCGTAGGGCCCTGTACCGTTCCGTAACTGCCTGCAAGGGTCTTTAGGCTTCCGTAGGGGCTGGTAGGGTTCCATAAAGTTCCGTGGGTTCCTGCAGAGTTCTGCAAGTGCCCGCAAGGGCCTGTAGGGTCCCACAGTGTTTCTGTCAGGTTCCGTAGAGTTCCGTGGGGGCCATAGGTTTCCGTAGCGGCTGGTAGTATTCGGTAGGGGTCTGTAGGGTTCCGTAGGCACCTGCAGTGTTCTGTAGGAGCCCATAGGGTTTTAGTGAGGTTCCGTTGTGTTGCTAAGGGTCTTGTAGAGTGCTGTCGGGTCCTGGAGTATTCTGTAGGGTTCCAGAGGGGCTCGTAGGGTTCCGTTGAAATCTGTAGGCTTCCCTAGGGGCCCGTGGAGTCCCGTAGATTTCCGTAGGGGCCTGTAGGGTTGTGTAAGTGCCCGCAGGGGTTGGTAGGAGCTTGTAGGGTGCCATAAGTTTCCAGAGGGTTGTGTAGGTTTCCGTAGGGGCCTGTGGTGTTCCCTAGGGGCCTGTAGAGTCTCGTACGGTTCCGTAGGGGCCTGTAGTGTTCCCTAGGGGCCTGTAGAGTCTCGTACAGTTCCGTAGGGTCCTGTAGGTTTCCATAAGCGCCCGCAGAGGTCTGAAGGGGCCCGTACTGTTCCATAAGGATCCATAGGGTTCCGTAGAGCTTCGTAGGTTCCCTAGAGGCCTGTAGAGTACCGCAGGAGCCAGTAGTGTTCTGTAGGGGCCCGTAAGGTTCCTTCCGTAGGGGCTGGCAGTGTTCCGTAGGGGCCTGTAGGGTTGTGTAAGTGCCCGCAGCAGTCTGTAGGAGTCTGTGGGATTCTGTAAGGTTCTGGAGGGTTCTGCAGGGTTCTGTAGGGGCCCGTAGAGTTCCGTAGTGGCTGGTAAAGTTCCGTAGGGCCCTGTGGGGTTCTGTATGGACCTGTAGGGTTCTGTAGGGGCCTGCAGGGTTCTGTAAGTGCCCGCAGGTGTCTGTAGGGCTCCGTAGGGGTCTGTAGGGTTCCGTAGGCACCTGCAGTGTTCTGTAGGAGCCCATAGGGTTTTAGTGAGGTTCCGTTGTGTTGCTAAGGGTCTTGTAGAGTGCTGTCGGGTCCTGGAGTATTCTGTAGGGTTCCAGAGGGGCTCGTAGGGTTCCGTTGAAATCTGTAGGCTTCCCTAGGGGCCCGTGGAGTCCCGTAGATTTCCGTAGGGGCCTGTAGGGTTGTGTAAGTGCCTGCAGGGGTTGGTAGGAGCTTGTAGGGTGCCATAAGTTTCCAGAGGGTTGTGTAGGGTTCCGTAGGGGCCTGTGGTGTTCCCTAGGGGCCTGTAGAGTCTCGTACGGTTCCGTAGGGGCCTGTAGTGTTCCCTAGGGGCCTGTAGAGTCTCGTACAGTTCCGTAGGGTCCTGTAGGTTTCCATAAGCGCCCGCAGAGGTCTGAAGGGGCCCGTACTGTTCCGTAAGGATCCATAGGGCTCCGTAGAGCTTCGTAGGTTCCCTAGAGGCCTGTGGAGTACCGCAGGAGCCAGTAGTGTTCTGTAGGGACCCGTAGGGTTCCTTCCATAGGGGCTGGCAGTGTTCCGTAGGGTCCTCTAGGGTTGAGTAAGTGCCCGCAGGAGTCTGTAGGAATCCGTGGGATTCTGTAAGGTTCTGGAGGGTTCTGCAGGGTTCCCTAGGGGCCCGTAGAGTTCCGTAGTGGCTGGTAAAGTTGCGTAGGGCCCTGTACCGTTCCGTAACTGCCTGCAAGGGTCTTTAGGCTTCCGTAGGGGCTGGTAGGGTTCCATAAAGTTCCGTGGGTTCCTGCAGAGTTCTGCAAGTGCCCACAAGGGCCTGTAGGGTCCCACAGTGTTTCTGTCAGGTTCCGTAGAGTTCCGTGGGGGCCATAGGTTTCCGTAGCGGCTGGTAGTATTCGGTAGGGGTCTGTAGGGTTCCGTAGGCACCTGCAGTGTTCTGTAGGAGCCCATAGGGTTTTAGTGAGGTTCCGTTGTGTTGCTAAGGGTCTTGTAGAGTGCTGTCGGGTCCTGGAGTATTCTGTAGGGTTCCAGAGGGGCTCGTAGGGTTCCGTTGAAATCTGTAGGCTTCCCTAGGGGCCCGTGGAGTCCCGTAGATTTCCGTAGGGGCCTGTAGGGTTGTGTAAGTGCCCGCAGGGGTTGGTAGGAGCTTGTAGGGTGCCATAAGTTTCCAGAGGGTTGTGTAGGGTTCCGTAGGGGCCTGTGGTGTTCCCTAGGGGCCTGTAGAGTCTCGTACGGTTCCGTAGGGGTCTGTGATGTTCCCTAGGGGCCTGTAGAGTCTCGTACGGTTCCGTAGGGGCCTGTAGTGTTCCCTAGGGGCCTCTAGAGTCTCGTACAGTTCCGTAGGGGCCTGTAGTGTTCCCTAGGGGCCTCTAGAGTCTCGTACAGTTCCGTAGGGTCCTGTAGGTTTCCATAAGCGCCCGCAGAGGTCTGAAGGGGCCCGTACTGTTCCATAAGGATCCATAGGGTTCTGTAGAGCTTCGTAGGTTCCCTAGAGGCCTGTAGAGTACCGCAGGAGCCAGTAATGTTCTGTAGGGGCCCGTAAGGTTCCTTCCGTAGGGGCTGGCAGTGTTCCGTAGGGGCCTGTAGGGTTGTGTAAGTGCCCGCAGCAGTCTGTAGGAGTCTGTGGGATTCTGTAAGGTTCTGGAGGGTTCTGCAGGGTTCTGTAGGGGCCCATAGAGTTCTGTAGTGGCTGGTAAAGTTCTGTAGGGCCCTGTGGGGTTCTGTATGGACCTGTAGGGTTCTGTAGGGGCCTGCAGGCTTCTGTAAGTGCCCGCAGGTGTCTGTAGGGTTCCGTAGGGGTCTGTAGGGTTCCGTAGGCGCCTGCAGTGTTCTGTAGGAGCCCATAGGGTTTTAGTGAGGTTCCGTTGTGTTGCTAAGGGTCTTGTAGAGTGCTGTCGGGTCCTGGAGTATTCTGTAGGGTTCCAGAGGGGCTCGTAGGGTTCCGTTGAAATCTGTAGGCTTCCCTAGGGGCCCGTGGAGTCCCGTAGATTTCCGTAGGGACCTGTAGGGTTGTGTAAGTGCCTGCAGGGGTTGGTAGGAGCTTGTAGGGTGCCATAAGTTTCCAGAGGGTTGTGTAGGGTTCCGTAGGGGCCTGTGGTGTTCCCTAGGGGCCTCTAGAGTCTCGTACAGTTCCGTAGGGTCCTGTAGGTTTCCATAAGCGCCCGCAGAGGTCTGAAGGGGCCCGTACTGTGCCGTAAGGATCCATAGGGTTCCGTAGAGCTTCGTAGTTTCCCTAGAGGCCTGTAGAGTACCACAGGAGCCAGTAGTGTTCTGTAGGGGCCCGTAAGGTTCCTTCCATAGGGGCTGGCAGTGTTCCGTAGGGTCCTCTAGGGTTGAGTAAGTGCCCGCAGGAGTCTGTAGGAATCCGTGGGATTCTGTAAGGTTCTGGAGGGTTCTGCAGGATTCCCTAGGGGCCCGTAGAGTTCCGTAGTGGCTGGTAAAGTTGCATAGGGCCCTGTACCGTTCCGTAACTGCCTGCAAGGGTCTTTAGGCTTCCGTAGGGGCTGGTAGGGTTCCATAAAGTTCCGTGGGTTCCTGCAGAGTTCTGCAAGTGCCCGCAAGGGCCTGTAGGGGCGCACAGTGTTTCTGTCAGGTTCCGTAGAGTTCCGTGGGGGCCATAGGTTTCCGTAGCGGCTGGTAGTATTCCGTAGGGGTCTGTAGGGTTCCGTAGGCACCTGCAGTGTTCTGTAGGAGCCCATAGAGTTTTAGTGAGGTTCCGTTGTGTTGCTAAGGGTCTTGTAGAGTGCTGTCGGGTCCTGGAGTATTCTGTAGGGTTCCAGAGGGGCTCGTAGGGTTCCGTTGAAATCTGTAGGCTTCCCTAGGGGCCCGTGGAGTCCCGTAGATTTCCGAAGGGGCCTGTAGGGTTGTGTAAGTGCCCGCAGGGGTTGGTAGGAGCTTGTAGGGTGCCATAAGTTTCCAGAGGGTTGTGTAGGGTTCCGTAGGGGCCTGTGGTGTTCCCTAGGGGCCTGTAGAGTCTCGTACGGTTCCGTAGGGGTCTGTGGTGTTCCCTAGGGGCCTGTAGAGTCTCGTACGGTTCCGTAGTGGCCTGTAGTGTTCCCTAGGGGCCTCTAGAGTCTCGTACAGTTCCGTAGGGGCCTGTAGTGTTCCCTAGGGGCCTCTAGAGTCTCGTACAGTTCCGTAGGGTCCTGTAGGTTTCCATAAGCGCCCGCAGAGGTCTGAAGGGGCCCGTACTGTTCCATAAGGATCCATAGGCTTCCGTAGAGCTTCGTAGGTTCCCTAGAGGCCTGTAGAGTACCGCAGGAGCCAGTAATGTTCTGTAGGGGCCCGTAAGGTTCCTTCCGTAGGGGCTGGCAGTGTTCCGTAGGGGCCTGTAGGGTTGTGGAAGTGCCCGCAGCAGTCTGTAGGAGTCTGTGGGATTCTGTAAGGTTCTGGAGGGTTCTGCAGGGTTCTGTAGGGGCCCATAGAGTTCTGTAGTGGCTTGTAAAGTTCTGTAGGGCCCTGTGGGGTTCTGTATGGACCTGTAGGGTTCTGTAGGGGCCTGCAGGCTTCTGTAAGTGCCCGCAAGTGTCTGTAGGGTTCCGTAGGGGTCTGTAGGGTTCCGTAGGCGCCTGCAGTGTTCTGTAGGAGCCCATAGGGTTTTAGTGAGGTTCCGTTGTGTTGCTAAGGGTCTTGTAGAGTGCTGTCGGGTCCTGGAGTATTCTGTAGGGTTCCAGAGGGGCTCGTAGGGTTCCGTTGAAATCTGTAGGCTTCCCTAGGGGCCCGTGGAGTCCCGTAGATTTCCGTAGGGGCCTGTAGGGTTGTGTAAGTGCCCGCAGGGCTTGGTAGGAGCTTGTAGGGTGCCATAAGTTTCCAGAGGGTTGTGTAGGGTTCCGTAGGGGCCTGTGGTGTTCCCTAGGGGCCTCTAGAGTCTCGTACAGTTCCGTAGGGTCCTGTAGGTTTCCATAAGCGCCCGCAGAGGTCTGAAGGGGCCCGTACTGTTCCGTAAGGATCCATAGGCCTCCGTAGAGCTTCGTAGTTTCCCTAGAGGCCTGTAGAGTACCACAGGAGCCAGTAGTGTTCTGTAGGGGCCCGTAAGGTTCCTTCCATAGGGGCTGGCAGTGTTCCGTAGGGTCCTCTAGGGTTGAGTAAGTGCCCGCAGGAGTCTGTAGGAATCCGTGGGATTCTGTAAGGTTCTGGAGGGTTCTGCAGGGTTCCCTAGGGGCCCGTAGAGTTCCGTAGTGGCTGGTAAAGTTGCGTAGGGCCCTGTACCGGTCCGTAACTGCCTGCAAGGGTCTTTAGGCTTCCGTAGGGGCTGGTAGGGTTCCATAAAGTTCCGTGGGTTCCTGCAGAGTTCTGCAAGTGCCCGCAAGGGCCTGTAGGGGCGCACAGTGTTTCTGTCAGGTTCCATAGAGTTCCGTGGGGGCCATAGGTTTCCGTAGCGGCTGGTAGTATTCCGTAGGGGTCTGTAGGGTTCCGTAGGCGCCTGCAGTGTTCTGTAGGAGCCCATAGAGTTTTAGTGAGGTTCCGTTGTGTTGCTAAGGGTCTTGTAGAGTGCTGTCGGGTCCTGGAGTATTCTGTAGGGTTCCAGAGGGGCTCATAGGGTGCCGTCGAAATCTGTAGGCTTCCCTAGGGGCCCGTGGAGTCCCGTAGATTTCCGTAGGGTCCTGTAGGGTTGTGTAAGTGCCCGCAGGGGTTGGTAGGAGCTTGTAGGGTGCCATAAGTTTCCAGAGGGTTGTGTAGGGTTCCGTAGGGGCCTGTGGTGTTCCCTAGGGGCCTGTAGAGTCTCGTACGGTTCCGTAGGGGCCTGTGGTGTTCCCTAGGGGCCTGTAGAGTCTCGTACGGTTCCGTAGGGGCCTGTAGTGTTCCCTAGGGGCCTCTAGAGTCTCGTACAGTTCCGTAGGGTCCTGTAGGGTTGTGTAAGTGCCCGCAGGGGTTGGTAGGAGCTTTTAGCGTGCCATAAGTTTCCAGAGGGTTGTGTAGGGTTCCGTAGGGGCCTGTGGTGTTCCCTAGGGGCCTCTAGAGTCTCGTACAGTTCCGTAGGGTCCTGTAGGTTTCCATAAGCGCCCGCAGAGCTCTGAAGCGGCCCGTACTGTTCAATAAGGATCCATAGGGCTCCGTAGAGCTTCGTAGGTTCCCTAGAGGCCTGTAGAGTACCGCAGTAGCCAGTAGTGTTCTGTAGGGGCCCGTAAGGTTCCTTCCGTAGGGGCTGGCAGTGTTCCGTAGGGGCCTGTAGGGTTGTGTAAGTGCCCGCAGCAGTCTGTAGGAGTCTGTGGGATTCTGTAAGGTTCTGGAGGGTTCTGCAGGGTTCTGTAGGGGCCCGTAGAGTTCCGTAGTGGCTGGTAAAGTTCCGTAGGGCCCTGTGGGGTTCTGTATGGACCTGTAGGGTTCTGTAGGGGCCTGCAGGGTTCTGTAAGTGCCCGCAGGTGTCTGTAGGGCTCCGTAGGGGTCTGTAGGGTTCCGTAGGCACCTGCAGTGTTCTGTAGGAGCCCATAGGGTTTTAGTGAGGTTCCGTTGTGTTGCTAAGGGTCTTGTAGAGTGCTGTCGGGTCCTGGAGTATTCTGTAGGGTTCCAGAGGGGCTCGTAGGGTTCCGTTGAAATCTGTAGGCTTCCCTAGGGGCCCGTGGAGTCCCGTAGATTTCCGTAGGGGCCTGTAGGGTTGTGTAAGTGCCTGCAGGGGTTGGTAGGAGCTTGTAGGGTGCCATAAGTTTCCAGAGGGTTGTGTAGGGTTCCGTAGGGGCCTGTGGTGTTCCCTAGGGGCCTGTAGAGTCTCGTACGGTTCCGTAGGGGCCTGTAGTGTTCCCTAGGGGCCTCTAGAGTCTCGTACAGTTCCGTAGGGTCCTGTAGGTTTCCATAAGCGCCTGCAGAGGTCTGAAGGGGCCCGTACTGTTCCGTAAGGATCCATAGGGCTCCGTAGAGCTTCGTAGGTTCCCTAGAGGCCTGTAGAGTACCGCAGGAGCCAGTAGTGTTCTGTAGGGACCCGTAGGGTTCCTTCCATAGGGGCTGGCAGTGTTCCGTAGGGTCCTCTAGGGTTGAGTAAGTGCCCGCAGGAGTCTGTAGGAATCCGTGGGATTCTGTAAGGTTCTGGAGGGTTCTGCAGGGTTCCCTAGGGGCCCGTAGAGTTCCGTAGTGGCTGGTAAAGTTGCGTAGGGCCCTGTACCGGTCCGTAACTGCCTGCAAGGGTCTTTAGGCTTCCGTAGGGGCTGGTAGGGTTCCATAAAGTTCCGTGGGTTCCTGCAGAGTTCTGCAAGTGCCCGCAAGGGCCTGTAGGGGCGCACAGTGTTTCTGTCAGGTTCCATAGAGTTCCGTGGGGGCCATAGGTTTCCGTAGCGGCTGGTAGTATTCGGTAGGGGTCTGTAGGGTTCCGTAGGCACCTGCAGTGTTCTGTAGGAGCCCATAGGGTTTTAGTGAGGTTCCGTTGTGTTGCTAAGGGTCTTGTAGAGTGCTGTCGGGTCCTGGAGTATTCTGTAGGGTTCCAGAGGGGCTCGTAGGGTGCCGTCGAAATCTGTAGGCTTCCCTAGGGGCCCGTGGAGTCCTGTAGATTTCCGTAGGGACCTGTAGGGTTGTGTAAGTGCCCGCAGGGCTTGGTAGGAGCTTGTAGGGTGCCATAAGTTTCCAGAGGGTTGTGTAGGGTTCCGTAGGGGCCTGTGGTGTTCCCTAGGGGCCTGTAGAGTCTCGTACGGTTCCGTAGGGGTCTGTGGTGTTCCCTAGGGGCCTGTAGAGTCTCGTACGGTTCCGTAGGGGCCTGTAGTGTTCCCTAGGGGCCTCTAGAGTCTCGTACAGTTCCGTAGGGGCCTGTAGTGTTCCCTAGGGGCCTCTAGAGTCTCGTACAGTTCCGTAGGGTCCTGTAGGTTTCCATAAGCGCCCGCAGAGGTCTGAAGGGGCCCGTACTGTTCCATAAGGATCCATAGGGCTCCGTAGAGCTTCGTAGGTTCCCTAGAGGCCTGTAGAGTACCGCAGGAGCCAGTAATGTTCTGTAGGGGCCCGTAAGGTTCCTTCCGTAGGGGCTGGCAGTGTTCCGTAGGGGCCTGTAGGGTTGTGGAAGTGCCCGCAGCAGTCTGTAGGAGTCTGTGGGATTCTGTAAGGTTCTGGAGGGTTCTGCAGGGTTCTGTAGGGGCCCATAGAGTTCTGTAGTGGCTGGTAAAGTTCTGTAGGGCCCTGTGGGGTTCTGTATGGACCTGTAGGGTTCTGTAGGGGCCTGCAGGGTTCTGTAAGTGCCCGCAGGTGTCTGTAGGGCTCCGTAGGGGTCTGTAGGGTTCCGTAGGCACCTGCAGTGTTCTGTAGGAGCCCATAGGGTTTTAGTGAGGTTCCGTTGTGTTGCTAAGGGTCTTGTGGAGTGCTGTCGGGTCCTGGAGTATTCTGTAGGGTTCCAGAGGGGCTCGTAGGGTTCCGTTGAAATCTGTAGGCTTCCCTAGGGGCCCGTGGAGTCCCGTAGATTTCCGTAGGGGCCTGTAGGGTTGTGTAAGTGCCTGCAGGGGTTGGTAGGAGCTTGTAGGGTGCCATAAGTTTCCAGAGGGTTGTGTAGGGTTCCGTAGGGGCCTGTGGTGTTCCCTAGGGGCCTGTAGAGTCTCGTACGGTTCCGTAGGGGCCTGTGGTGTTCCCTAGGGGCCTGTAGAGTCTCGTACGGTTCCGTAGGGGTCTGTGATGTTCCCTAGGGGCCTGTAGAGTCTCGTACGGTTCCGTAGGGGCCTGTAGTGTTCCCTAGGGGCCTCTAGAGTCTCGTACAGTTCCGTAGGGGCCTGTAGTGTTCCCTAGGGGCCTCTAGAGTCTCGTACAGTTCCGTAGGGTCCTGTAGGTTTCCATAAGCGCCCGCAGAGGTCTGAAGGGGCCCGTACTGTTCCATAAGGATCCATAGGGTTCTGTAGAGCTTCGTAGGTTCCCTAGAGGCCTGTAGAGTACCGCAGGAGCCAGTAATGTTCTGTAGGGGCCCGTAAGGTTCCTTCCGTAGGGGCTGGCAGTGTTCCGTAGGGGCCTGTAGGGTTGTGGAAGTGCCCGCAGCAGTCTGTAGGAGTCTGTGGGATTCTGTAAGGTTCTGGAGGGTTCTGCAGGGTTCTGTAGGGGCCCATAGAGTTCTGTAGTGGCTGGTAAAGTTCTGTAGGGCCCTGTGGGGTTCTGTATGGACCTGTAGGGTTCTGTAGGGGCCTGCAGGCTTCTGTAAGTGCCCGCAGGTGTCTGTAGGGTTCCGTAGGGGTCTGTAGGGTTCCGTAGGCGCCTGCAGTGTTCTGTAGGAGCCCATAGGGTTTTAGTGAGGTTCCGTTGTGTTGCTAAGGGTCTTGTAGAGTGCTGTCGGGTCCTGGAGTATTCTGTAGGGTTCCAGAGGGGCTCGTAGGGTTCCGTTGAAATCTGTAGGCTTCCCTAGGGGCCCGTGGAGTCCCGTAGATTTCCGTAGGGACCTGTAGGGTTGTGTAAGTGCCTGCAGGGGTTGGTAGGAGCTTGTAGGGTGCCATAAGTTTCCAGAGGGTTGTGTAGGGTTCCGTAGGGGCCTGTGGTGTTCCCTAGGGGCCTCTAGAGTCTCGTACAGTTCCGTAGGGTCCTGTAGGTTTCCATAAGCGCCCGCAGAGGTCTGAAGGGGCCCGTACTGTGCCGTAAGGATCCATAGGGTTCCGTAGAGCTTCGTAGTTTCCCTAGAGGCCTGTAGAGTACCACAGGAGCCAGTAGTGTTCTGTAGGGGCCCGTAAGGTTCCTTCCATAGGGGCTGGCAGTGTTCCGTAGGGTCCTCTAGGGTTGAGTAAGTGCCCGCAGGAGTCTGTAGGAATCCATGGGATTCTGTAAGGTTCTGGAGGGTTCTGCAGGATTCCCTAGGGGCCCGTAGAGTTCCGTAGTGGCTGGTAAAGTTGCGTAGGGCCCTGTACCGTTCCGTAACTGCCTGCAAGGGTCTTTAGGCTTCCGTAGGGGCTGGTAGGGTTCCATAAAGTTCCGTGGGTTCCTGCAGAGTTCTGCAAGTGCCCGCAAGGGCCTGTAGGGGCGCACAGTGTTTCTGTCAGGTTCCGTAGAGTTCCGTGGGGGCCATAGGTTTCCGTAGCGGCTGGTAGTATTCCGTAGGGGTCTGTAGGGTTCCGTAGGCACCTGCAGTGTTCTGTAGGAGCCCATAGGGTTTTAGTGAGGTTCCGTTGTGTTGCTAAGGGTCTTGTAGAGTGCTGTCGGGTCCTGGAGTATTCTGTAGGGTTCCAGAGGGGCTCGTAGGGTTCCGTTGAAATCTGTAGGCTTCCCTAGGGGCCCGTGGAGTCCCGTAGATTTCCGAAGGGGCCTGTAGGGTTGTGTAAGTGCCCGCAGGGGTTGGTAGGAGCTTGTAGGGTGCCATAAGTTTCCAGAGGGTTGTGTAGGGTTCCGTAGGGGCCTGTGGTGTTCCCTAGGGGCCTGTAGAGTCTCGTACGGTTCCGTAGGGGTCTGTGGTGTTCCCTAGGGGCCTGTAGAGTCTCGTACGGTTCCGTAGTGGCCTGTAGTGTTCCCTAGGGGCCTCTAGAGTCTCGTACAGTTCCGTAGGGGCCTGTAGTGTTCCCTAGGGGCCTCTAGAGTCTCGTACAGTTCCGTAGGGTCCTGTAGGTTTCCATAAGCGCCCGCAGAGGTCTGAAGGGGCCCGTACTGTTCCATAAGGATCCATAGGCTTCCGTAGAGCTTCGTAGGTTCCCTAGAGGCCTGTAGAGTACCGCAGGAGCCAGTAATGTTCTGTAGGGGCCCGTAAGGTTCCTTCCGTAGGGGCTGGCAGTGTTCCGTAGGGGCCTGTAGGGTTGTGGAAGTGCCCGCAGCAGTCTGTAGGAGTCTGTGGGATTCTGTAAGGTTCTGGAGGGTTCTGCAGGGTTCTGTAGGGGCCCATAGAGTTCTGTAGTGGCTGGTAAAGTTCTGTAGGGCCCTGTGGGGTTCTGTATGGACCTGTAGGGTTCTGTAGGGGCCTGCAGGCTTCTGTAAGTGCCCGCAAGTGTCTGTAGGGTTCCGTAGGGGTCTGTAGGGTTCCGTAGGCGCCTGCAGTGTTCTGTAGGAGCCCATAGGGTTTTAGTGAGGTTCCGTTGTGTTGCTAAGGGTCTTGTAGAGTGCTGTCGGGTCCTGGAGTATTCTGTAGGGTTCCAGAGGGGCTCGTAGGGTTCCGTTGAAATCTGTAGGCTTCCCTAGGGGCCCGTGGAGTCCCGTAGATTTCCGTAGGGACCTGTAGGGTTGTGTAAGTGCCCGCAGGGCTTGGTAGGAGCTTGTAGGGTGCCATAAGTTTCCAGAGGGTTGTGTAGGGTTCCGTAGGGGCCTGTGGTGTTCCCTAGGGGCCTCTAGAGTCTCGTACAGTTCCGTAGGGTCCTGTAGGTTTCCATAAGCGCCCGCAGAGGTCTGAAGGGGCCCGTACTGTTCCGTAAGGATCCAGAGGCCTCCGTAGAGCTTCGTAGTTTCCCTAGAGGCCTGTAGAGTACCACAGGAGCCAGTAGTGTTCTGTAGGGGCCCGTAAGGTTCCTTCCATAGGGGCTGGCAGTGTTCCGTAGGGTCCTCTAGGGTTGAGTAAGTGCCCGCAGGAGTCTGTAGGAATCCGTGGGATTCTGTAAGGTTCTGGAGGGTTCTGCAGGGTTCCCTAGGGGCCCGTAGAGTTCCGTAGTGGCTGGTAAAGTTGCGTAGGGCCCTGTACCGGTCCGTAACTGCCTGCAAGGGTCTTTAGGCTTCCGTAGGGGCTGGTAGGGTTCCATAAAGTTCCGTGGGTTCCTGCAGAGTTCTGCAAGTGCCCGCAAGGGCCTGTAGGGGCGCACAGTGTTTCTGTCAGGTTCCATAGAGTTCCGTGGGGGCCATAGGTTTCCGTAGCGGCTGGTAGTATTCCGTAGGGGTCTGTAGGGTTCCGTAGGCACCTGCAGTGTTCTGTAGGAGCCCATAGGGTTTTAGTGAGGTTCCGTTGTGTTGCTAAGGGTCTTGTAGAGTGCTGTCGGGTCCTGGAGTATTCTGTAGGGTTCCAGAGGGGCTCGTAGGGTGCCGTCGAAATCTGTAGGCTTCCCTAGGGGCCCGTGGAGTCCTGTAGATTTCCGTAGGGACCTGTAGGGTTGTGTAAGTGCCCGCAGGGCTTGGTAGGAGCTTGTAGGGTGCCATAAGTTTCCAGAGGGTTGTGTAGGGTTCCGTAGGGGCCTGTGGTGTTCCCTAGGGGCCTGTAGAGTCTCGTACGGTTCCGTAGGGGTCTGTGGTGTTCCCTAGGGGCCTGTAGAGTCTCGTACGGTTCCGTAGGGGCCTGTAGTGTTCCCTAGGGGCCTCTAGAGTCTCGTACAGTTCCGTAGGGGCCTGTAGTGTTCCCTAGGGGCCTCTAGAGTCTCGTACAGTTCCGTAGGGTCCTGTAGGTTTCCATAAGCGCCCGCAGAGGTCTGAAGGGGCCCGTACTGTTCCATAAGGATCCATAGGGCTCCGTAGAGCTTCGTAGGTTCCCTAGAGGCCTGTAGAGTACCGCAGGAGCCAGTAATGTTCTGTAGGGGCCCGTAAGGTTCCTTCCGTAGGGGCTGGCAGTGTTCCGTAGGGGCCTGTAGGGTTGTGGAAGTGCCCGCAGCAGTCTGTAGGAGTCTGTGGGATTCTGTAAGGTTCTGGAGGGTTCTGCAGGGTTCTGTAGGGGCCCATAGAGTTCTGTAGTGGCTGGTAAAGTTCTGTAGGGCCCTGTGGGGTTCTGTATGGACCTGTAGGGTTCTGTAGGGGCCTGCAGGCTTCTGTAAGTGCCCGCAAGTGTCTGTAGGGTTCCGTAGGGGTCTGTAGGGTTCCGTAGGCGCCTGCAGTGTTCTGTAGGAGCCCATAGGGTTTTAGTGAGGTTCCGTTGTGTTGCTAAGGGTCTTGTAGAGTGCTGTCGGGTCCTGGAGTATTCTGTAGGGTTCCAGAGGGGCTCGTAGGGTTCCGTTGAAATCTGTAGGCTTCCCTAGGGGCCCGTGGAGTCCCGTAGATTTCCGTAGGGACCTGTAGGGTTGTGTAAGTGCCCGCAGGGGTTGGTAGGAGCTTGTAGGGTGCCATAAGTTTCCAGAGGGTTGTGTAGGGTTCCGTAGGGGCCTGTGGTGTTCCCTAGGGGCCTCTAGAGTCTCGTACAGTTCCGTAGGGTCCTGTAGGTTTCCATAAGCGCCCGCAGAGGTCTGAAGGGGCCCGTACTGTTCCGTAAGGATCCATAGGCCTCCGTAGAGCTTCGTAGTTTCCCTAGAGGCCTTTAGAGTACCGCAGGAGCCAGTAGTGTTCTGTAGGGACCCGTAAGGTTCCTTCCATAGGGGCTGGCAGTGTTCCGTAGGGTCCTCTAGGGTTGAGTAAGTGCCCGCAGGAGTCTGTAGGAATCCGTGGGATTCTGTAAGGTTCTGGAGGGTTCTGCAGGATTCCCTAGGGGCCCGTAGAGTTCCGTAGTGGCTGGTAAAGTTGCGTAGGGCCCTGTACCGTTCCGTAACTGCCTGCAAGGGTCTTTAGGCTTCCGTAGGGGCTGGTAGGGTTCCATAAAGTTCCGTGGGTTCCTGCAGAGTTCTGCAAGTGCCCGCAAGGGCCTGTAGGGGCGCACAGTGTTTCTGTCAGGTTCCGTAGAGTTCCATAGGGGCCATAGGTTTCCGTAGCGGCTGGTAGTATTCCGTAGGGGTCTGTAGGGTTCCGTAGGCGCCTGCAGTGTTCTGTAGGAGCCCATAGAGTTTTAGTGAGGTTCCGTTGTGTTGCTAAGGGTCTTGTAGAGTGCTGTCGGGTCCTGGAGTATTCTGTAGGGTTCCAGAGGGGCTCATAGGGTGCCGTCGAAATCTGTAGGCTTCCCTAGGGGCCCGTGGAGTCCCGTAGATTTCCGTAGGGGCCTGTAGGGTTGTGTAAGTGCCCGCAGGGGTTGGTAGGAGCTTGTAGGGTGCCATAAGTTTCCAGAGGGTTGTGTAGGGTTCCGTAGGGGCCTGTGGTGTTCCCTAGGGGCCTGTAGAGTCTCGTACGGTTCCGTAGGGGCCTGTGGTGTTCCCTAGGGGCCTGTAGAGTCTCGTACGGTTCCGTAGGGGCCTGTAGTGTTCCCTAGGGGCCTCTAGAGTCTCGTACAGTTCCGTAGGGTCCTGTAGGGTTGTGTAAGTGCCCGCAGGGGTTGGTAGGAGCTTTTAGCGTGCCATAAGTTTCCAGAGGGTTGTGTAGGGTTCCGTAGGGGCCTGTGGTGTTCCCTAGGGGCCTCTAGAGTCTCGTACAGTTCCGTAGGGTCCTGTAGGTTTCCATAAGCGCCCGCAGAGGTCTGAAGCGGCCCGTACTGTTCCATAAGGATCCATAGGGCTCCGTAGAGCTTCGTAGGTTCCCTAGAGGCCTGTAGAGTACCGCAGTAGCCAGTAGTGTTCTGTAGGGGCCCGTAAGGTTCCTTCCGTAGGGGCTGGCAGTGTTCCGTAGGGGCCTGTAGGGTTGTGTAAGTGCCCGCAGCAGTCTGTAGGAGTCTGTGGGATTCTGTAAGGTTCTGGAGGGTTCTGCAGGGTTCTGTAGGGGCCCGTAGAGTTCCGTAGTGGCTGGTAAAGTTCCGTAGGGCCCTGTGGGGTTCTGTATGGACCTGTAGGGTTCTGTAGGGGCCTGCAGGGTTCTGTAAGTGCCCGCAGGTGTCTGTAGGGCTCCGTAGGGGTCTGTAGGGTTCCGTAGGCACCTGCAGTGTTCTGTAGGAGCCCATAGGGTTTTAGTGAGGTTCCGTTGTGTTGCTAAGGGTCTTGTAGAGTGCTGTCGGGTCCTGGAGTATTCTGTAGGGTTCCAGAGGGGCTCGTAGGGTTCCGTTGAAATCTGTAGGCTTCCCTAGGGGCCCGTGGAGTCCCGTAGATTTCCGTAGGGGCCTGTAGGGTTGTGTAAGTGCCTGCAGGGGTTGGTAGGAGCTTGTAGGGTGCCATAAGTTTCCAGAGGGTTGTGTAGGGTTCCGTAGGGGCCTGTGGTGTTCCCTAGGGGCCTGTAGAGTCTCGTACGGTTCCGTAGGGGCCTGTAGTGTTCCCTAGGGGCCTCTAGAGTCTCGTACAGTTCCGTAGGGTCCTGTAGGTTTCCATAAGCGCCCGCAGAGGTCTGAAGGGGCCCGTACTGTTCCGTAAGAATCCATAGGGCTCCGTAGAGCTTCGTAGGTTCCCTAGAGGCCTGTAGAGTACCGCAGGAGCCAGTAGTGTTCTGTAGGGACCCGTAGGGTTCCTTCCATAGGGGCTGGCAGTGTTCCGTAGGGGCCTGCTAGGGTTGTGGAAGTGCCCGCAGCAGTCTGTAGGAGTCCTGTGGGATTCTGTAAGGTTCTGGAGGGTTCTGCAGGGTTCTGTAGGGGCCCATAGAGTTCTCGTAGTGGCTTGTAAAGTTCTGTAGGGCCCTGTACCCCGTAACTGCCTGCAAGGGTCTTTAGGCTTCCGTAGGGGCTGGTAGGGTTCCATAAAGTTCCGTGGGTTCCTGCAGAGTTCTGCAAGTGCCCGCAAGGGCCTGTAGGGGCGCACAGTGTTTCTGTCAGGTTCCATAGAGTTCCGTGGGGGCCATAGGTTTCCGTAGCGGCTGGTAGTATTCGGTAGGGGTCTGTAGGGTTCCGTAGGCACCTGCAGTGTTCTGTAGGAGCCCATAGGGTTTTAGTGAGGTTCCGTTGTGTTGCTAAGGGTCTTGTAGAGTGCTGTCGGGTCCTGGAGTATTCTGTAGGGTTCCAGAGGGGCTCGTAGGGTGCCGTCGAAATCTGTAGGCTTCCCTAGGGGCCCGTGGAGTCCTGTAGATTTCCGTAGGGACCTGTAGGGTTGTGTAAGTGCCCGCAGGGCTTGGTAGGAGCTTGTAGGGTGCCATAAGTTTCCAGAGGGTTGTGTAGGGTTCCGTAGGGGCCTGTGGTGTTCCCTAGGGGCCTGTAGAGTCTCGTACGGTTCCGTAGGGGTCTGTGGTGTTCCCTAGGGGCCTGTAGAGTCTCGTACGGTTCCGTAGGGGCCTGTAGTGTTCCCTAGGGGCCTCTAGAGTCTCGTACAGTTCCGTAGGGGCCTGTAGTGTTCCCTAGGGGCCTCTAGAGTCTCGTACAGTTTTGTAGGGTCCTGTAGGTTTCCATAAGCGCCCGCAGAGGTCTGAAGGGGCCCGTACTGTTCCATAAGGATCCATAGGGCTCCGTAGAGCTTCGTAGGTTCCCTAGAGGCCTGTAGAGTACCGCAGGAGCCAGTAATGTTCTGTAGGGGCCCGTAAGGTTCCTTCCGTAGGGGCTGGCAGTGTTCCGTAGGGGCCTGTAGGGTTGTGGAAGTGCCCGCAGCAGTCTGTAGGAGTCTGTGGGATTCTGTAAGGTTCTGGAGGGTTCTGCAGGGTTCTGTAGGGGCCCATAGAGTTCTGTAGTGGCTGGTAAAGTTCTGTAGGGCCCTGTGGGGTTCTGTATGGACCTGTAGGGTTCTGTAGGGGCCTGCAGGCTTCTGTAAGTGCCCGCAAGTGTCTGTAGGGTTCCGTAGGGGTCTGTAGGGTTCCGTAGGCGCCTGCAGTGTTCTGTAGGAGCCCATAGGGTTTTAGTGAGGTTCCGTTGTGTTGCTAAGGGTCTTGTAGAGTGCTGTCGGGTCCTGGAGTATTCTGTAGGGTTCCAGAGGGGCTCGTAGGGTTCCGTTGAAATCTGTAGGCTTCCCTAGGGGCCCGTGGAGTCCCGTAGATTTCCGTAGGGACCTGTAGGGTTGTGTAAGTGCCCGCAGGGGTTGGTAGGAGCTTGTAGGGTGCCATAAGTTTCCAGAGGGTTGTGTAGGGTTCCGTAGGGGCCTGTGGTGTTCCCTAGGGGCCTCTAGAGTCTCGTACAGTTCCGTAGGGTCCTGTAGGTTTCCATAAGCGCCCGCAGAGGTCTGAAGGGGCCCGTACTGTTCCGTAAGGATCCATAGGCCTCCGTAGAGCTTCGTAGTTTCCCTAGAGGCCTTTAGAGTACCGCAGGAGCCAGTAGTGTTCTGTAGGGACCCGTAAGGTTCCTTCCATAGGGGCTGGCAGTGTTCCGTAGGGTCCTCTAGGGTTGAGTAAGTGCCCGCAGGAGTCTGTAGGAATCCGTGGGATTCTGTAAGGTTCTGGAGGGTTCTGCAGGATTCCCTAGGGGCCCGTAGAGTTCCGTAGTGGCTGGTAAAGTTGCGTAGGGCCCTGTACCGGTCCGTAACTGCCTGCAAGGGTCTTTAGGCTTCCGTAGGGGCTGGTAGGGTTCCATAAAGTTCCGTGGGTTCCTGCAGAGTTCTGCAAGTGCCCGCAAGGGCCTGTAGGGGCGCACAGTGTTTCTGTCAGGTTCCGTAGAGTTCCATAGGGGCCATAGGTTTCCGTAGCGGCTGGTAGTATTCCGTAGGGGTCTGTAGGGTTCCGTAGGCGCCTGCAGTGTTCTGTAGGAGCCCATAGAGTTTTAGTGAGGTTCCGTTGTGTTGCTAAGGGTCTTGTAGAGTGCTGTCGGGTCCTGGAGTATTCTGTAGGGTTCCAGAGGGGCTCATAGGGTGCCGTCGAAATCTGTAGGCTTCCCTAGGGGCCCGTGGAGTCCCGTAGATTTCCGTAGGGGCCTGTAGGGTTGTGTAAGTGCCCGCAGGGGTTGGTAGGAGCTTGTAGGGTGCCATAAGTTTCCAGAGGGTTGTGTAGGGTTCCGTAGGGGCCTGTGGTGTTCCCTAGGGGCCTGTAGAGTCTCGTACGGTTCCGTAGGGGCCTGTGGTGTTCCCTAGGGGCCTGTAGAGTCTCGTACGGTTCCGTAGGGGCCTGTAGTGTTCCCTAGGGGCCTCTAGAGTCTCGTACAGTTCCGTAGGGTCCTGTAGGGTTGTGTAAGTGCCCGCAGGGGTTGGTAGGAGCTTTTAGCGTGCCATAAGTTTCCAGAGGGTTGTGTAGGGTTCCGTAGGGGCCTGTGGTGTTCCCTAGGGGCCTCTAGAGTCTCGTACAGTTCCGTAGGGTCCTGTAGGTTTCCATAAGCGCCCGCAGAGGTCTGAAGCGGCCCGTACTGTTCCATAAGGATCCATAGGGCTCCGTAGAGCTTCGTAGGTTCCCTAGAGGCCTGTAGAGTACCGCAGTAGCCAGTAGTGTTCTGTAGGGGCCCGTAAGGTTCCTTCCGTAGGGGCTGGCAGTGTTCCGTAGGGGCCTGTAGGGTTGTGTAAGTGCCCGCAGCAGTCTGTAGGAGTCTGTGGGATTCTGTAAGGTTCTGGAGGGTTCTGCAGGGTTCTGTAGGGGCCCGTAGAGTTCCGTAGTGGCTGGTAAAGTTCCGTAGGGCCCTGTGGGGTTCTGTATGGACCTGTAGGGTTCTGTAGGGGCCTGCAGGGTTCTGTAAGTGCCCGCAGGTGTCTGTAGGGCTCCGTAGGGGTCTGTAGGGTTCCGTAGGCACCTGCAGTGTTCTGTAGGAGCCCATAGGGTTTTAGTGAGGTTCCGTTGTGTTGCTAAGGGTCTTGTAGAGTGCTGTCGGGTCCTGGAGTATTCTGTAGGGTTCCAGAGGGGCTCGTAGGGTTCCGTTGAAATCTGTAGGCTTCCCTAGGGGCCCGTGGAGTCCCGTAGATTTCCGTAGGGGCCTGTAGGGTTGTGTAAGTGCCTGCAGGGGTTGGTAGGAGCTTGTAGGGTGCCATAAGTTTCCAGAGGGTTGTGTAGGGTTCCGTAGGGGCCTGTGGTGTTCCCTAGGGGCCTGTAGAGTCTCGTACGGTTCCGTAGGGGCCTGTAGTGTTCCCTAGGGGCCTGTAGAGTCTCGTACAGTTCCGTAGGGTCCTGTAGGTTTCCATAAGCGCCCGCAGAGGTCTGAAGGGGCCCGTACTGTTCCGTAAGGATCCATAGGGCTCCGTAGAGCTTCGTAGGTTCCCTAGAGGCCTGTAGAGTACCGCAGGAGCCAGTAGTGTTCTGTAGGGACCCGTAGGGTTCCTTCCATAGGGGCTGGCAGTGTTCCGTAGGGTCCTCTAGGGTTGAGTAAGTGCCCGCAGGAGTCTGTAGGAATCCGTGGGATTCTGTAAGGTTCTGGAGGGTTCTGCAGGGTTCTGTAGGGGCCCGTAGAGTTCCGTAGTGGCTGGTAAAGTTCCCTAGGGCCCTGTACCGTTCCGTAACTGCCTGCAAGGGTCTTTAGGCTTCCGTAGGGGCTGGTAGGGTTCCATAAAGTTCCGTGGGTTCCTGCAGAGTTCTGCAAGTGCCCGCAAGGGCCTGTAGGGTCCCACAGTGTTTCTGTCAGGTTCCGTAGAGTTCCGTAGGGGCCATAGGTTTCCGTAGCGGCTGGTAGTATTCGGTAGGGGTCTGTAGGGTTCCGTAGGCACCTGCAGTGTTCTGTAGGAGCCCATAGGGTTTTAGTGAGGTTCCGTTGTGTTGCTAAGGGTCTTGTAGAGTGCTGTCGGGTCCTGGAGTATTCTGTAGGGTTCCAGAGGGGCTCGTAGGGTTCCGTTGAAATCTGTAGGCTTCCCTAGGGGCCCGTGGAGTCCCGTAGATTTCCGTAGGGGCCTGTAGGGTTGTGTAAGTGCCCGCAGGGGTTGGTAGGAGCTTGTAGGGTGCCATAAGTTTCCAGAGGGTTGTGTAGGGTTCCGTAGGGGCCTGTGGTGTTCCCTAGGGGCCTGTAGAGTCTCGTACGGTTCCGTAGGGGCCTGTGGTGTTCCCTAGGGGCCTGTAGAGTCTCGTACGGTTCCGTAGTGGCCTGTAGTGTTCCCTAGGGGCCTCTAGAGTCTCGTACAGTTCCGTAGGGGCCTGTAGTGTTCCCTAGGGGCCTGTAGAGGCTCGTACGGTTCCGTAGGGGCCTGTGGTGTTCCCTCGGGCCTGTAGAGTCTCGTACGGTTCCGTAGGGGCCTGTAGTGTTCCCTAGGGGCCTCTAGAGTCTCGTACAGTTCCGTAGGGTCCTGTAGGTTTCCATAAGCGCCCGCAGAGGTCTGAAGCGGCCCGTACTGTTCCATAAGGATCCATAGGGCTCCGTAGAGCTTCGTAGGTTCCCTAGAGGCCTGTAGAGTACCGCAGGAGCCAGTAGTGTTCTGTAGGGGCCCGTAAGGTTCCTTCCGTAGGGGCTGGCAGTGTTCCGTAGGGGCCTGTAGGGTTGTGTAAGTGCCCGCAGCAGTCTGTAGGAGTCTGTGGGATTCTGTAAGGTTCTGGAGGGTTCTGCAGGGTTCTGTAGGGGCCCGTAGAGTTCCGTAGTGGCTGGTAAAGTTCCGTAGGGCCCTGTGGGGTTCTGTATGGACCTGTAGGGTTCTGTAGGGGCCTGCAGGCTTCTGTAAGTGCCCGCAGGTGTCTGTAGGGCTCCGTAGGGGTCTGTAGGGTTCCGTAGGCACCTGCAGTGTTCTGTAGGAGCCCATAGGGTTTTAGTGAGGTTCCGTTGTGTTGCTAAGGGTCTTGTAGAGTGCTGTCGGGTCCTGGAGTATTCTGTAGGGTTCCAGAGGGGCTCGTAGGGTTCCGTTGAAATCTGTAGGCTTCCCTAGGGGCCCGTGGAGTCCCGTAGATTTCCGTAGGGGCCTGTAGGGTTGTGTAAGTGCCTGCAGGGGTTGGTAGGAGCTTGTAGGGTGCCATAAGTTTCCAGAGGGTTGTGTAGGGTTCCGTAGGGGCCTGTGGTGTTCCCTAGGGGCCTGTAGAGTCTCGTACGGTTCCGTAGGGGTCTGTGGTGTTCCCTAGGGGCCTGTAGAGTCTCGTACGGTTCCGTAGGGGCCTGTAGTGTTCCCTAGGGGCCTCTAGAGTCTCGTACAGTTCCGTAGGGGCCTGTAGTGTTCCCTAGGGGCCTGTAGAGTCTCGTACAGTTCCGTAGGGTCCTGTAGGTTTCCATAAGCGCCCGCAGAGGTCTGAAGGGGCCCGTACTGTTCCGTAAGGATCCATAGGCCTCCGTAGAGCTTCGTAGTTTCCCTAGAGGCCTGTAGAGTACCACAGGAGCCAGTAGTGTTCTGTAGGGGCCTGTAAGGTTCCTTCCATAGGGGCTGGCAGTGTTCCGTAGGGTCCTCTAGGGTTGAGTAAGTGCCCGCAGGAGTCTGTAGGAATCCGTGGGATTCTGTAAGGTTCTGGAGGGTTCTGCAGGATTCCCTAGGGGCCCGTAGAGTTCCGTAGTGGCTGGTAAAGTTGCGTAGGGCCCTGTACCGTTCCGTAACTGCCTGCAAGGGTCTTTAGGCTTCCGTAGGGGCTGGTAGGGTTCCATAAAGTTCCGTGGGTTCCTGCAGAGTTCTGCAAGTGCCCGCAAGGGCCTGTAGGGGCGCACAGTGTTTCTGTCAGGTTCCGTAGAGTTCCGTAGGGGCCATAGGTTTCCGTAGTGGCTGGTAGTATTCCGTAGGGGTCTGTAGGGTTCCGTAGGCGCCTGCAGTGTTCTGTAGGAGCCCATAGGGTTTTAGTGAGGTTCCGTTGTGTTGCTAAGGGTCTTGTAGAGTGCTGTCGGGTCCTGGAGTATTCTGTAGGGTTCCAGAGGGGCTCGTAGGGTTCCGTTGAAATCTGTAGGCTTCCCTAGGGGCCCGTGGAGTCCCGTAGATTTCCGTAGGGGCCTGTAGGGTTGTGTAAGTGCCCGCAGGGGTTGGTAGGAGCTTGTAGGGTGCCATAAGTTTCCAGAGGGTTGTGTAGGGTTCCGTAGGGGCCTGTGGTGTTCCCTAGGGGCCTGTAGAGTCTCGTACGGTTCCGTAGGGGTCTGTGATGTTCCCTAGGGGCCTGTAGAGTCTCGTACGGTTCCGTAGGGGCCTGTAGTGTTCCCTAGGGGCCTCTAGAGTCTCGTACAGTTCCGTAGGGGCCTGTAGTGTTCCCTAGGGGCCTCTAGAGTCTCGTACAGTTCCGTAGGGTCCTGTAGGTTTCCATAAGCGCCCGCAGAGGTCTGAAGGGGCCCGTACTGTTCCATAAGGATCCATAGGGTTCTGTAGAGCTTCGTAGGTTCCCTAGAGGCCTGTAGAGTACCGCAGGAGCCAGTAATGTTCTGTAGGGGCCCGTAAGGTTCCTTCCGTAGGGGCTGGCAGTGTTCCGTAGGGGCCTGTAGGGTTGTGTAAGTGCCCGCAGCAGTCTGTAGGAGTCTGTGGGATTCTGTAAGGTTCTGGAGGGTTCTGCAGGGTTCTGTAGGGGCCCATAGAGTTCTGTAGTGGCTGGTAAAGTTCTGTAGGGCCCTGTGGGGTTCTGTATGGACCTGTAGGGTTCTGTAGGGGCCTGCAGGCTTCTGTAAGTGCCCGCAGGTGTCTGTAGGGTTCCGTAGGGGTCTGTAGGGTTCCGTAGGCGCCTGCAGTGTTCTGTAGGAGCCCATAGGGTTTTAGTGAGGTTCCGTTGTGTTGCTAAGGGTCTTGTAGAGTGCTGTCGGGTCCTGGAGTATTCTGTAGGGTTCCAGAGGGGCTCGTAGGGTTCCGTTGAAATCTGTAGGCTTCCCTAGGGGCCCGTGGAGTCCCGTAGATTTCCGTAGGGACCTGTAGGGTTGTGTAAGTGCCTGCAGGGGTTGGTAGGAGCTTGTAGGGTGCCATAAGTTTCCAGAGGGTTGTGTAGGGTTCCGTAGGGGCCTGTGGTGTTCCCTAGGGGCCTCTAGAGTCTCGTACAGTTCCGTAGAGTCCTGTAGGTTTCCATAAGCGCCCGCAGAGGTCTGAAGGGGCCCGTACTGTGCCGTAAGGATCCATAGGGTTCCGTAGAGCTTCGTAGGTTCCCTAGAGGCCTGTAGAGTACCACAGGAGCCAGTAGTGTTCTGTAGGGGCCCGTAAGGTTCCTTCCATAGGGGCTGGCAGTGTTCCGTAGGGTCCTCTAGGGTTGAGTAAGTGCCCGCAGGAGTCTGTAGGAATCCGTGGGATTCTGTAAGGTTCTGGAGGGTTCTGCAGGATTCCCTAGGGGCCCGTAGAGTTCCGTAGTGGCTGGTAAAGTTGCGTAGGGCCCTGTACCGTTCCGTAACTGCCTGCAAGGGTCTTTAGGCTTCCGTAGGGGCTGGTAGGGTTCCATAAAGTTCCGTGGGTTCCTGCAGAGTTCTGCAAGTGCCCGCAAGGGCCTGTAGGGGCGCACAGTGTTTCTGTCAGGTTCCGTAGAGTTCCGTGGGGGCCATAGGTTTCCGTAGCGGCTGGTAGTATTCGGTAGGGGTCTGTAGGGTTCCGTAGGCACCTGCAGTGTTCTGTAGGAGCCCATAGGGTTTTAGTGAGGTTCCGTTGTGTTGCTAAGGGTCTTGTAGAGTGCTGTCGGGTCCTGGAGTATTCTGTAGGGTTCCAGAGGGGCTCGTAGGGTTCCGTTGAAATCTGTAGGCTTCCCTAGGGGCCCGTGGAGTCCCGTAGATTTCCGTAGGGGCCTGTAGGGTTGTGTAAGTGCCCGCAGGGGTTGGTAGGAGCTTGTAGGGTGCCATAAGTTTCCAGAGGGTTGTGTAGGGTTCCGTAGGGGTCTGTGGTGTTCCCTAGGGGCCTGTAGAGTCTCGTACGGTTCCGTAGTGGCCTGTAGTGTTCCCTAGGGGCCTCTAGAGTCTCGTACAGTTCCGTAGGGGCCTGTAGTGTTCCCTAGGGGCCTCTAGAGTCTCGTACAGTTCCGTAGGGGCCTGTAGTGTTCCCTAGGGGCCTCTAGAGTCTCGTACAGTTCCGTAGGGTCCTGTAGGTTTCCATAAGCGCCCGCAGAGGTCTGAAGGGGCCCGTACTGTTCCATAAGGATCCATAGGGTTCCGTAGAGCTTCGTAGGTTCCCTAGAGGCCTGTAGAGTACCGCAGGAGCCAGTAATGTTCTGTAGGGGCCCGTAAGGTTCCTTCCGTAGGGGCTGGCAGTGTTCCGTAGGGGCCTGTAGGGTTGTGGAAGTGCCCGCAGCAGTCTGTAGGAGTCTGTGGGATTCTGTAAGGTTCTGGAGGGTTCTGCAGGGTTCTGTAGGGGCCCATAGAGTTCTGTAGTGGCTGATAAAGTTCTGTAGGGCCCTGTGGGGTTCTGTATGGACCTGCAGGGTTCTTTAGGGGCCCATAGAGTTCTGTAGTGGCTGGTAAAGTTCTGTAGGGCCCTGTGGGGTTCTGTATGGACCTGTAGGGTTCTGTAGGGGCCTGCAGGCTTCTGTAAGTGCCCGCAAGTGTCTGTAGGGTTCTGTAGGGGTCTGTAGGGTTCCGTAGGCGCCTGCAGTGTTCTGTAGGAGCCCATAGGGTTTTAGTGAGGTTCCGTTGTGTTGCTAAGGGTCTTGTAGAGTGCTGTCGGGTCCTGGAGTATTCTGTAGGGTTCCAGAGGGGCTCGTAGGGTTCCGTTGAAATCTGTAGGCTTCCCTAGGGGCCCGTGGAGTCCCGTAGATTTCCGTAGGGACCTGTAGGGTTGTGTAAGTGCCCGCAGGGCTTGGTAGGAGTTTGTAGGGTGCCATAAGTTTCCAGAGGGTTGTGTAGGGTTCCGTAGGGGCCTGTGGTGTTCCCTAGGGGCCTCTAGAGTCTCGTACAGTTCCGTAGGGTCCTGTAGGTTTCCATAAGCGCCCGCAGAGGTCTGAAGGGGCCCGTACTGTTCCGTAAGGATCCAGAGGCCTCCGTAGAGCTTCGTAGTTTCCCTAGAGGCCTGTAGAGTACCACAGGAGCCAGTAGTGTTCTGTAGGGGCCCGTAAGGTTCCTTCCATAGGAGCTGGCAGTGTTCCGTAGGGTCCTCTAGGGTTGAGTAAGTGCCCGCAGGAGTCTGTAGGAATCCGTGGGATTCTGTAAGGTTCTGGAGGGTTCTGCAGGGTTCCCTAGGGGCCCGTAGAGTTCCGTAGTGGCTGGTAAAGTTCCCTAGGGCCCTGTACCGTTCCGTAACTGCCTGCAAGGGTCTTTAGGCTTCCGTAGGGGCTGGTAGGGTTCCATAAAGTTCCGTGGGTTCCTGCAGAGTTCTGCAAGTGCCCGCAAGGGCCTGTAGGGGCGCACAGTGTTTCTGTCAGGTTCCGTAGAGTTCCGTGGGGGCCATAGGTTTCCGTAGCGGCTGGTAGTATTCCGTAGGGGTCTGTAGGGTTCCGTAGGCGCCTGCAGTGTTCTGTAGGAGCCCATAGGGTTTTAGTGAGGTTCCGTTGTGTTGCTAAGGGTCTTGTAGAGTGCTGTCGGGTCCTGGAGTATTCTGTAGGGTTCCAGAGGGGCTCGTAGGGTGCCGTCGAAATCTGTAGGCTTCCCTAGGGGCCCGTGGAGTCCCGTAGATTTCCGTAGGGGCCTGTAGGGTTGTGTAAGTGCCCGCAGGGGTTGGTAGGAGCTTGTAGGGTGCCATAAGTTTCCAGAGGGTTGTGTAGGGTTCCGTAGGGGCCTGTGGTGTTCCCTAGGGGCCTGTAGAGTCTCGTACGGTTCCGTAGGGGTCTGTGGTGTTCCCTAGGGGCCTGTAGAGTCTCGTACGGTTCCGTAGGGGCCTGTAGTGTTCCCTAGGGGCCTCTAGAGTCTCGTACAGTTCCGTAGGGGCCTGTAGTGTTCCCTAGGGGCCTCTAGAGTCTCGTACAGTTCCGTAGGGTCCTGTAGGTTTCCATAAGCGCCCGCAGAGGTCTGAAGGGGCCCGTACTGTTCCATAAGGATCCATAGGCTTCCGTAGAGCTTCGTAGGTTCCCTAGAGGCCTGTAGAGTACCGCAGGAGCCAGTAATGTTCTGTAGGGGCCCGTAAGGTTCCTTCCGTAGGGGCTGGCAGTGTTCCGTAGGGGCCTGTAGGGTTGTGGAAGTGCCCGCAGCAGTCTGTAGGAGTCTGTGGGATTCTGTAAGGTTCTGGAGGGTTCTGCAGGGTTCTGTAGGGGCCCATAGAGTTCTGTAGTGGCTGGTAAAGTTCCGTAGGGCCCTGTGGGGTTCTGTATGGACCTGTAGGGTTCTGTAGGGGCCTGCAGGCTTCTGTAAGTGCCCGCAAGTGTCTGTAGGGTTCCGTAGGGATCTGTAGGGTTCCGTAGGCGCCTGCAGTGTTCTGTAGGAGCCCATAGGGTTTTAGTGAGGTTCCGTTGTGTTGCTAAGAGTCTTGTAGAGTGCTGTCGGGTCCTGGAGTATTCTGTAGGGTTCCAGAGGGGCTCGTAGGGTTCCGTTGAAATCTGTAGGCTTCCCTAGGGGCCCGTGGAGTCCCGTAGATTTCCGTAGGGACCTGTAGGGTTGTGTAAGTGCCCGCAGGGCTTGGTAGGAGCTTGTAGGGTGCCATAAGTTTCCAGAGGGTTGTGTAGGGTTCCGTAGGGGCCTGTGGTGTTCCCTAGGGGCCTCTAGAGTCTCGTACAGTTCCGTAGGTCCTGTAGGTTTCCATAAGCGCCCGCAGAGGTCTGAAGGGGCCCGTACTGTTCCGTAAGGATCCATAGGCCTCCGTAGAGCTTCGTAGTTTCCCTAGAGGCCTGTAGAGTACCACAGGAGCCAGTAGTGTTCTGTAGGGGCCCGTAAGGTTCCTTCCATAGGGGCTGGCAGTGTTCCGTAGGGTCCTCTAGGGTTGAGTAAGTGCCCGCAGGAGTCTGTAGGAATCTGTGGGATTCTGTAAGGTTCTGGAGGGTTCTGCAGGATTCCCTAGGGGCCCGTAGAGTTCCGTAGTGGCTGGTAAAGTTGCGTAGGGCCCTGTACCGTTCCGTAACTGCCTGCAAGGGTCTTTAGGCTTCCGTAGGGGCTGGTAGGGTTCCATAAAGTTCCGTGGGTTCCTGCAGAGTTCTGCAAGTGCCCGCAAGGGCCTGTAGGGGCGCACAGTGTTTCTGTCAGGTTCCGTAGAGTTCCGTGGGGGCCATAGGTTTCCGTAGCGGCTGGTAGTATTCGGTAGGGGTCTGTAGGGTTCGTAGGCACCTGCAGTGTTCTGTAGGAGCCCATAGGGTTTTAGTGAGGTTCCGTTGTGTTGCTAAGGGTCTTGTAGAGTGCTGTCGGGTCTGGAGTATTCTGTAGGGTTCCAGAGGGGCTCGTAGGGTTCCGTTGAAATCTGTAGGCTTCCCTAGGGGCCCGTGGAGTCCCGTAGATTTCCGTAGGGGCCTGTAGGGTTGTGTAAGTGCCCGCAGGGGTTGGTAGGAGCTTGTAGGGTGCCATAAGTTTCCAGAGAGGGTTGTGTAGGGTTCCGTAGGGGCCTGTGGTGTTCCCTAGGGGCCTGTAGAGTCTCGTACCGTTCCGTAGGGGTCTGTGGTGTTCCCTAGGGGCCTGTAGAGTCTCGTACGGTTCCGTAGTGGCCTGTAGTGTTCCCTAGGGGCCTCTAGAGTCTCGTACAGTTCCGTAGGGGCCTGTAGTGTTCCCTAGGGGCCTCTAGAGTCTCGTACAGTTCCGTAGGGTCCTGTAGGTTTCCATAAGCGCCCGCAGAGGTCTGAAGGGGCCCGTACTGTTCCATAAGGATCCATAGGGTTCCGTAGAGCTTCGTAGGTTCCCTAGAGGCCTGTAGAGTACCGCAGGAGCCAGTAATGTTCTGTAGGGGCCCGTAAGGTTCCTTCCGTAGGGGCTGGCAGTGTTCCGTAGGGGCCTGTAGGGTTGTGGAAGTGCCCGCAGCAGTCTGTAGGAGTCTGTGGGATTCTGTAAGGTTCTGGAGGGTTCTGCAGGGTTCTGTAGGGGCCCATAGAGTTCTGTAGTGGCTGGTAAAGTTCTGTAGGGCCCTGTGGGGTTCTGTATGGACCTGTAGGGTTCTGTAGGGGCCTGCAGGCTTCTGTAAGTGCCCGCAAGTGTCTGTAGGGTTCCGTAGGGGTCTGTAGGGTTCCGTAGGCGCCTGCAGTGTTCTGTAGGAGCCCATAGGGTTTTAGTGAGGTTCCGTTGTGTTGCTAAGGGTCTTGTAGAGTGCTGTCGGGTCCTGGAGTATTCTGTAGGGTTCCAGAGGGGCTCGTAGGGTTCCGTTGAAATCTGTAGGCTTCCCTAGGGGGCCCGTGGAGTCCCGTAGATTTCCGTAGGGACCTGTAGGGTTGTGTAAGTGCCCGCAGGGCTTGGTAGGAGCTTGTAGGGTGCCATAAGTTTCCAGAGGGTTGTGTAGGGTTCCGTAGGGGCCTGTGGTGTTCCCTAGGGGCCTCTAGAGTCTCGTACAGTTCCGTAGGGTCCTGTAGGTTTCCATAAGCGCCCGCAGAGGTCTGAAGGGGCCCGTACTGTTCCGTAAGGATCCAGAGGCCTCCGTAGAGCTTCGTAGTTTCCCTAGAGGCCTGTAGAGTACCACAGGAGCCAGTAGTGTTCTGTAGGGGCCCGTAAGGTTCCTTCCATAGGGGCTGGCAGTGTTCCGTAGGGTCCTCTAGGGTTGAGTAAGTGCCCGCAGGAGTCTGTAGGAATCCGTGGGATTCTGTAAGGTTCTGGAGGGTTCTGCAGGATTCCCTAGGGGCCCGTAGAGTTCCGTAGTGGCTGGTAAAGTTGCGTAGGGCCCTGTACCGTTCCGTAACTGCCTGCAAGGGTCTTTAGGCTTCCGTAGGGGCTGGTAGGGTTCCATAAAGTTCCGTGGGTTCCTGCAGAGTTCTGCAAGTGCCCGCAAGGGCCTGTAGGGGCGCACAGTGTTTCTGTCAGGTTCCGTAGAGTTCCGTGGGGGCCATAGGTTTCCGTAGCGGCTGGTAGTATTCCGTAGGGGTCTGTAGGGTTCCGTAGGCGCCTGCAGTGTTCTGTAGGAGCCCATAGGGTTTTAGTGAGGTTCCGTTGTGTTGCTAAGGGTCTTGTAGAGTGCTGTCGGGTCCTGGAGTATTCTGTAGGGTTCCAGAGGGGCTCGTAGGGTGCCGTCGAAATCTGTAGGCTTCCCTAGGGGCCCGTGGAGTCCCGTAGATTTCCGTAGGGGCCTGTAGGGTTGTGTAAGTGCCCGCAGGGGTTGGTAGGAGCTTGTAGGGTGCCATAAGTTTCCAGAGGGTTGTGTAGGGTTCCGTAGGGGCCTGTGGTGTTCCCTAGGGGCCTGTAGAGTCTCGTACGGTTCCGTAGGGGTCTGTGGTGTTCCCTAGGGGCCTGTAGAGTCTCGTACGGTTCCGTAGGGGCCTGTAGTGTTCCCTAGGGGCCTCTAGAGTCTCGTACAGTTCCGTAGGGGCCTGTAGTCTTCCCTAGGGGCCTCTAGAGTCTCGTACAGTTCCGTAGGGTCCTGTAGGTTTCCATAAGCGCCCGCAGAGGTCTGAAGGGGCCCGTACTGTTCCATAAGGATCCATAGGCTTCCGTAGAGCTTCGTAGGTTCCCTAGAGGCCTGTAGAGTACCGCAGGAGCCAGTAATGTTCTGTAGGGGCCCGTAAGGTTCCTTCCGTAGGGGCTGGCAGTGTTCCGTAGGGGCCTGTAGGGTTGTGGAAGTGCCCGCAGCAGTCTGTAGGAGTCTGTGGGATTCTGTAAGGTTCTGGAGGGTTCTGCAGGGTTCTGTAGGGGCCCATAGAGTTCTGTAGTGGCTGGTAAAGTTCTGTAGGGCCCTGTGGGGTTCTGTATGGACCTGTAGGGTTCTGTAGGGGCCTGCAGGCTTCTGTAAGTGCCCGCAAGTGTCTGTAGGGTTCCGTAGGGGTCTGTAGGGTTCCGTAGGCGCCTGCAGTGTTCTGTAGGAGCCCATAGGGTTTTAGTGAGGTTCCGTTGTGTTGCTAAGGGTCTTGTAGAGTGCTGTCGGGTCCTGGAGTATTCTGTAGGGTTCCAGAGGGGCTCGTAGGGTTCCGTTGAAATCTGTAGGCTTCCCTAGGGGCCCGTGGAGTCCCGTAGATTTCCGTAGGGACCTGTAGGGTTGTGTAAGTGCCCGCAGGGCTTGGTAGGAGCTTGTAGGGTGCCATAAGTTTCCAGAAGGTTGTGTAGGGTTCCGTAGGGGCCTGTGGTGTTCCCTAGGGGCCTCTAGAGTCTCGTACAGTTCCGTAGGGTCCTGTAGGTTTCCATAAGCGCCCGCAGAGGTCTGAAGGGGCCCGTACTGTTCCGTAAGGATCCAGAGGCCTCCGTAGAGCTTCGTAGTTTCCCTAGAGGCCTGTAGAGTACCACAGGAGCCAGTAGTGTTCTGTAGGGGCCCGTAAGGTTCCTTCCATAGGGGCTGGCAGTGTTCCGTAGGGTCCTCTAGGGTTGAGTAAGTGCCCGCAGGAGTCTGTAGGAATCCGTGGGATTCTGTAAGGTTCTGGAGGGTTCTGCAGGATTCCCTAGGGGCCCGTAGAGTTCCGTAGTGGCTGGTAAAGTTGCGTAGGGCCCTGTACCGGTCCGTAACTGCCTGCAAGGGTCTTTAGGCTTCCGTAGGGGCTGGTAGGGTTCCATAAAGTTCCGTGGGTTCCTGCAGAGTTCTGCAAGTGCCCGCAAGGGCCTGTAGGGGCGCACAGTGTTTCTGTCAGGTTCCGTAGAGTTCCGTGGGGGCCATAGGTTTCCGTAGCGGCTGGTAGTATTCCGTAGGGGTCTGTAGGGTTCCGTAGGCACCTGCAGTGTTCTGTAGGAGCCCATAGGGTTTTAGTGAGGTTCCGTTGTGTTGCTAAGGGTCTTGTAGAGTGCTGTCGGGTCCTGGAGTATTCTGTAGGGTTCCAGAGGGGCTCGTAGGGTTCCGTTGAAATCTGTAGGCTTCCCTAGGGGCCCGTGGAGTCCCGTAGATTTCCGTAGGGGCCTGTAGGGTTGTGTAAGTGCCCGCAGGGGTTGGTAGGAGCTTGTAGGGTGCCATAAGTTTCCAGAGGGTTGTGTAGGGTTCCATAGGGGCCTGTGGTGTTCCCTAGGGGCCTGTAGAGTCTCGTACGGTTCCGTAGGGGTCTGTGGTGTTCCCTAGGGGCCTGTAGAGTCTCGTACGGTTCCGTAGTGGCCTGTAGTGTTCCCTAGGGGCCTCTAGAGTCTCGTACAGTTCCGTAGGGGCCTGTAGTGTTCCCTAGGGGCCTCTAGAGTCTCGTACAGTTCCGTAGGGTCCTGTAGGTTTCCATAAGCGCCCGCAGAGGTCTGAAGGGGCCCGTACTGTTCCATAAGGATCCATAGGGTTCCGTAGAGCTTCGTAGGTTCCCTAGAGGCCTGTAGAGTACCGCAGGAGCCAGTAATGTTCTGTAGGGGCCCGTAAGGTTCCTTCCGTAGGGGCTGGCAGTGTTCCGTAGGGGCCTGTAGGGTTGTGGAAGTGCCCGCAGCAGTCTGTAGGAGTCTGTGGGATTCTGTAAGGTTCTGGAGGGTTCTGCAGGGTTCTGTAGGGGCCCATAGAGTTCTGTAGTGGCTGGTAAAGTTCTGTAGGGCCCTGTGGGGTTCTGTATGGACCTGTAGGGTTCTGTAGGGGCCTGCAGGCTTCTGTAAGTGCCCGCAAGTGTCTGTAGGGTTCCGTAGGGGTCTGTAGGGTTCCGTAGGCGCCTGCAGTGTTCTGTAGGAGCCCATAGGGTTTTAGTGAGGTTCCGTTGTGTTGCTAAGGGTCTTGTAGAGTGCTGTCGGGTCCTGGAGTATTCTGTAGGGTTCCAGAGGGGCTCGTAGGGTTCCGTTGAAATCTGTAGGCTTCCCTAGGGGCCCGTGGAGTCCCGTAGATTTCCGTAGGGACCTGTAGGGTTGTGTAAGTGCCCGCAGGGCTTGGTAGGAGCTTGTAGGGTGCCATAAGTTTCCAGAGGGTTGTGTAGGGTTCCGTAGGGGCCTGTGGTGTTCCCTAGGGGCCTCTAGAGTCTCGTACAGTTCCGTAGGGTCCTGTAGGTTTCCATAAGCGCCCGCAGAGGTCTGAAGGGGCCCGTACTGTTCCGTAAGGATCCAGAGGCCTCCGTAGAGCTTCGTAGTTTCCCTAGAGGCCTGTAGAGTACCACAGGAGCCAGTAGTGTTCTGTAGGGGCCCGTAAGGTTCCTTCCATAGGGGCTGGCAGTGTTCCGTAGGGTCCTCTAGGGTTGAGTAAGTGCCCGCAGGAGTCTGTAGGAATCCGTGGGATTCTGTAAGGTTCTGGAGGGTTCTGCAGGATTCCCTAGGGGCCCGTAGAGTTCCGTAGTGGCTGGTAAAGTTGCGTAGGGCCCTGTACCGTTCCGTAACTGCCTGCAAGGGTCTTTAGGCTTCCGTAGGGGCTGGTAGGGTTCCATAAAGTTCCGTGGGTTCCTGCAGAGTTCTGCAAGTGCCCGCAAGGGCCTGTAGGGGCGCACAGTGTTTCTGTCAGGTTCCGTAGAGTTCCGTGGGGGCCATAGGTTTCCGTAGCGGCTGGTAGTATTCCGTAGGGGTCTGTAGGGTTCCGTAGGCGCCTGCAGTGTTCTGTAGGAGCCCATAGGGTTTTAGTGAGGTTCCGTTGTGTTGCTAAGGGTCTTGTA
>NW_027415496.1:0-45234 GCF_964106895.1 Numenius arquata
GGTCTGAAGGGGCCCGTACTGCTCCGTAAGGATCCATAGGGTTCCATAGAGCTTCGTAGGTTCCCTAGAGGCCTCTGGAGTACCGCAGGAGCCAGTAGTGTTCTGTAGGGGCCCGTAGGGTTCCTTCCATAGGAGCTGGCAGTGTTCCGTAGGGTCCTCTAGGGTTGAGTAAGTGCCCGCAGGAGTCTTTAGGAATCCGTGGGATTCTGTAAGGTTCTGGAGGGTTCTGCAGGGTTCCGTAGGGGCCCGTAGAGTTCCGTAGTGGCTGGTAAAGTTCCCTAGGGCCCTGTACCGTTCGGTAACTGCCTGCAAGGGTCTTTAGGCTTCCGTAGGGGCTGGTAGGGTTCCATAAAGTTCCGTGGGTTCCTGCAGAGTTCTGCAAGTGCCCGCAAGGGCCTGTAGGGGCCCACAGTGTTTCTGCCAGGTTCCGTAGAGTTCCGTAGGGGCCATATTTTTCTGTAGTGGCTGGTAGTATTCTGTAGGGGTCTGTAGGTTTCCGTAGGCACCGACAGTGTTCTGTAGGAGCCCATAGGGTTTTAGTGAGGTTCCGTTGTGTTGCTAAGGGTCTTGTAGAGTGCTGTCGGGTCCTGGAGTATTCTGTAGGGTTCCAGAGGGGCTGGTAGGGTTCCGTCGAAATCTGAAGGGTTCCCTAGGGGCCCGTAGAGTCCCGTAGATTTCCGTAGGGGCCTGTAGGGTTATGTAAGTGCCCGCAGGGGTTGGTAGGAGCTTGTAGGGTGCCATATGTTTCCGGAGGTTGTGTAGGGTTCCGTAGGGGCCTGTGGTGTTCCCTAGGGGCCTGTAGAGTCTCGTACAGTTTCGGTAGGGTCCTGTAGGTTTCCATGAGGGCCCGCAGAGGTCTGAATGGGCCGTACTGTTCCGTAAGGATCCATAGGGTTCCGTAGAGCTTCGTAGGTTCCCTAGAGGCCTCTGGAGTACCGCAGGAGCCAGTAGTGTTCCGTAGGGTCCTCTAGGGTTGAGTAAGTGCCCGCAGGAGTCTGTAGGAATCCGTGGGATTCTGTAAGGTTCTGGAGGGTTCTGCAGGGTTCCGTAGGGGCCCGTAGAGTTCCGTAGTGGCTGGTAAAGTTCCCTAGGGCCCTGTACCGTTCCGTAACTGCCTGCAAGGGTCTTTAGGCTTCCGTAGGGGCTGGTAGGGTTCCATAAAGTTCCGTGGGTTCCTGCAGAGTTCTGCAAGTGCCCGCAAGGGCCTGTAGGGGCCCACAGTGTTTCTGCCAGGTTCCGTAGAGTTCCGTAGGGGGCCATATTTTTCTGTAGTGGCTGGTAGTATTCTGTAGGGGTCTGTAGGTTTCCGTAGGCACCGACAGTGTTCTGTAGGAGCCCATAGGGTTTTAGTGAGGTTCCGTTGTGTTGCTAAGGGTCTTGTAGAGTGCTGTCGGGTCCTGGAGTATTCTGTAGGGTTCCAGAGGGGCTGGTAGGGTTCCGTCGAAATCTGAAGGGTTCCCTAGGGGCCCGTAGAGTCCCGTAGATTTCCGTAGGGGCCTGTAGGGTTATGTAAGTGCCCGCAGGGGTTGGTAGGAGCTTGTAGGGTGCCATATGTTTCCGGAGGGTTGTGTAGGGTTCCGTAGGGGCCTGTGGTGTTCCCTAGGGGCCTGTAGAGTCTCGTACAGTTTCGGTAGGGTCCTGTAGGTTTCCATGAGGGCCCGCAGAGGTCTGAATGGGCCCGTACTGTTCTGTAAGGATCCATAGGGTTCCGTAGAGCTTCGTAGGTTCCCTAGAGGCCTCTGGAGTACCGCAGGAGCCAGTAGTGTTCTGTAGGGGCCCGTAGGGTTCCTTCCATAGGAGCTGGCAGTGTTCCGTAGGGTCCTCTAGGGTTGAGTAAGTGCCCGCAGGAGTCTGTAGGAATCCGTGGGATTCTGTAAGGTTCTGGAGGGTTCTGCAGGGTTCCGTAGGGGCCCGTAGAGTTCCGTAGTGGCTGGTAAAGTTCCCTAGGGCCCTGTACCGTTCCGTAACTGCCTGCAAGGGTCTTTAGGCTTCCGTAGGGGCTGGTAGGGTTCCATAAAGTTGCGTGGGTTCCTGCAGAGTTCTGCAAGTGCCCGCAAGGGCCTGTAGGGGCCCACAGTGTTTCTGCCAGGTTCCGTAGAGTTCCGTAGGGGGCCATATTTTTCTGTAGTGGCTGGTAGTATTCTGTAGGGGTCTGTAGGTTTCCGTAGGCACCGACAGTGTTCTGTAGGAGCCCATAGGGTTTTAGTGAGGTTCCGTTGTGTTGCTAAGGGTCTTGTAGAGTGCTGTCGGGTCCTGGAGTATTCTGTAGGGTTCCAGAGGGGCTCCTAGGGTTCCGTCGAAATCTGAAGGGTTCCCTAGGGGCCTGTAGAGTCCCATAGATTTCCGTAGGGGCCTGTAGGGTTGTGTAAGTGCCCGCAGGGGTTGGTAGGAGCTTGTAGGGTGCCATATGTTTCCGGAGGGTTGTGTAGGGTTCCGTAGGGGCCTGTGGTGTTCCCTAGGGGCCTGTAGAGTCTCGTACAGTTCCGTAGGGTCCTGTAGGTTTCCATAAGCGCCCGCAGAGGTCTGAAGGGGCCCGTACTGCTCCGTAAGGATCCATAGGGTTCCATAGAGCTTCGTAGGTTCCCTAGAGGCCTCTGGAGTACCGCAGGAGCCAGTAGTGTTCTGTAGGGGCCCGTAGGGTTCCTTCCATAGGAGCTGGCAGTGTTCCGTAGGGTCCTCTAGGGTTGAGTAAGTGCCCGCAGGAGTCTTTAGGAATCCGTGGGATTCTGTAAGGTTCTGGAGGGTTCTGCAGGGTTCCGTAGGGGCCCGTAGAGTTCCGTAGTGGCTGGTAAAGTTCCCTAGGGCCCTGTACCGTTCGGTAACTGCCTGCAAGGGTCTTTAGGCTTCCGTAGGGGCTGGTAGGGTTCCATAAAGTTGCGTGGGTTCCTGCAGAGTTCTGCAAGTGCCCGCAAGGGCCTGTAGGGGCCCACAGTGTTTCTGCCAGGTTCCGTAGAGTTCCGTAGGGGCCATATTTTTCTGTAGTGGCTGGTAGTATTCTGTAGGGGTCTGTAGGTTTCCGTAGGCACCGACAGTGTTCTGTAGGAGCCCATAGGGTTTTAGTGAGGTTCCGTTGTGTTGCTAAGGGTCTTGTAGAGTGCTGTCGGGTCCTGGAGTATTCTGTAGGGTTCCAGAGGGGCTGGTAGGGTTCCGTCGAAATCTGAAGGGTTCCTAGGGGCCCGTAGAGTCCCGTAGATTTCCGTAGGGGCCTGTAGGGTTATGTAAGTGCCCGCAGGGGTTGGTAGGAGCTTGTAGGGTGCCATATGTTTCCGGAGGGTTGTGTAGGGTTCCGTAGGGGCCTGTGGTGTTCCCTAGGGGCCTGTAGAGTCTCGTACAGTTTCGGTAGGGTCCTGTAGGTTTCCATGAGGGCCCGCAGAGGTCTGAATGGGCCCGTACTGTTCTGTAAGGATCCATAGGGTTCCGTAGAGCTTCGTAGGTTCCCTAGAGGCCTCTGGAGTACCGCAGGAGCCAGTAGTGTTCCGTAGGGTCCTCTAGGGTTGAGTAAGTGCCCGCAGGAGTCTGTAGGAATCCGTGGGATTCTGTAAGGTTCTGGAGGGTTCTGCAGGGTTCCGTAGGGGCCCGTAGAGTTCCATAGTGGCTGGTAAAGTTCCCTAGGGCCCTGTACCGTTCCGTAACTGCCTGCAAGGGTCTTTAGGCTTCCGTAGGGGCTGGTAGGGTTCCATAAAGTTGCGTGGGTTCCTGCAGAGTTCTGCAAGTGCCCGCAAGGGCCTGTAGGGGCCCACAGTGTTTCTGCCAGGTTCCGTAGAGTTCCGTAGGGGCCATATTTTTCTGTAGTGGCTGGTAGTATTCTGTAGGGGTCTGTAGGTTTCCGTAGGCACCGACAGTGTTCTGTAGGAGCCCATAGGGTTTTAGTGAGGTTCCGTTGTGTTGCTAAGGGTCTTGTAGAGTGCTGTCGGGTCCTGGAGTATTCTGTAGGGTTCCAGAGGGGCTGGTAGGGTTCCGTCGAAATCTGAAGGGTTCCCTAGGGGCCCGTAGAGTCCCGTAGATTTCCGTAGGGACCTGTAGGGTTGTGTAAGTGCCCGCAGGGGTTGGTAGGAGCTTGTAGGGTGCCATATGTTTCCGGAGGGTTGTGTAGGGTTCCGTAGGGGCCTGTGGTGTTCCCTAGGGGCCTGTAGAGTCTCGTACAGTTTCGGTAGGGTCCTGTAGGTTTCCATGAGGGCCCGCAGAGGTCTGAATGGGCCCGTACTGCTCCGTAAGGATCCATAGGGTTCCGTAGAGCTTCGTAGGTTCCCTAGAGGCCTCTGGAGTACCGCAGGAGCCAGTAGTGTTCTGTAGGGGCCCGTAGGGTTCCTTCCATAGGAGCTGGCAGTGTTCCGTAGGGTCCTCTAGGGTTGAGTAAGTGCCCGCAGGAGTCTGTAGGAATCCGTGGGATTCTGTAAGGTTCTGGAGGGTTCTGCAGGGTTCCGTAGGGGCCCGTAGAGTTCCGTAGTGGCTGGTAAAGTTCCCTAGGGCCCTGTACCGTTCCGTAACTGCCTGCAAGGGTCTTTAGGCTTCCGTAGGGGCTGGTAGGGTTCCATAAAGTTCCGTGGGTTCCTGCAGAGTTCTGCAAGTGCCCGCAAGGGCCTGTAGGGGCCCACAGTGTTTCTGCCAGGTTCCGTAGAGTTCCGTAGGGGCCATATTTTTCTGTAGTGGCTGGTAGTATTCTGTAGGGGTCTGTAGGTTTCCGTAGGCACCGACAGTGTTCTGTAGGAGCCCATAGGGTTTTAGTGAGGTTCCGTTGTGTTGCTAAGGGTCTTGTAGAGTGCTGTCGGGTCCTGGAGTATTCTGCAGGGTTCCAGAGGGGCTCCTAGGGTTCCGTCGAAATCTGAAGGGTTCCCTAGGGGCCCGTAGAGTCCCGTAGATTTCCGTAGGGGCCTGTAGGGTTATGTAAGTGCCCGCAGGGGTTGGTAGGAGCTTGTAGGGTGCCATATGTTTCCGGAGGGTTGTGTAGGGTTCCGTAGGGGCCTGTGGTGTTCCCTAGGGGCCTGTAGAGTCTCGTACAGTTTCGGTAGGGTCCTGTAGGTTTCCATGAGGGCCCGCAGAGGTCTGAATGGGCCCGTACTGTTCTGTAAGGATCCATAGGGTTCCGTAGAGCTTCGTAGGTTCCCTAGAGGCCTCTGGAGTACCGCAGGAGCCAGTAGTGTTCCGTAGGGTCCTCTAGGGTTGAGTAAGTGCCCGCAGGAGTCTGTAGGAATCCGTGGGATTCTGTAAGGTTCTGGAGGGTTCTGCAGGGTTCCGTAGGGGCCCGTAGAGTTCCGTAGTGGCTGGTAAAGTTCCCTAGGGCCCTGTACCGTTCCGTAACTGCCTGCAAGGGTCTTTAGGCTTCCGTAGGGGCTGGTAGGGTTCCATAAAGTTGCGTGGGTTCCTGCAGAGTTCTGCAAGTGCCCGCAAGGGCCTGTAGGGGCCCACAGTGTTTCTGCCAGGTTCCGTAGAGTTCCGTAGGGGCCATATTTTTCTGTAGTGGCTGGTAGTATTCTGTAGGGGTCTGTAGGTTTCCGTAGGCACCGACAGTGTTCTGTAGGAGCCCATAGGGTTTTAGTGAGGTTCCGTTGTGTTGCTAAGGGTCTTGTAGAGTGCTGTCGGGTCCTGGAGTATTCTGTAGGGTTCCAGAGGGGCTCCTAGGGTTCCGTCGAAATCTGAAGGGTTCCCTAGGGGCCCGTAGAGTCCCGTAGATTGCCGTAGGGGACTGTAGGGTTATGTAAGTGCCCGCAGGGGTTGGTAGGAGCTTGTAGGGTGCCATATGTTTCCGGAGGGTTGTGTAGGGTTCCGTAGGGGCCTGTGGTGTTCCCTAGGGGCCTGTAGAGTCTCGTACAGTTTCGGTAGGGTCCTGTAGGTTTCCATGAGGGCCCGCAGAGGTCTGAAGGGGCCCATACTGCTCTGTAAGGATCCATAGGGTTCCGTAGAGCTTCGTAGGTTCCCTAGAGGCCTCTGGAGTACCGCAGGAGCCAGTAGTATTCCGTAGGGTCCTCTAGGGTTGAGTAAGTGCCCGCAGGAGTCTGTAGGAATCCGTGGGATTCTGTAAGGTTCTGGAGGGTTCTGCAGGGTTCCGTAGGGGCCCGTAGAGTTCCGTAGTGGCTGGTAAAGTTCCCTAGGGCCCTGTACCGTTCCGTAACTGCCTGCAAGGGTCTTTAGGCTTCCGTAGGGGCTGGTAGGGTTCCATAAAGTTGCGTGGGTTCCTGCAGAGTTCTGCAAGTGCCCGCAAGGGCCTGTAGGGGCCCACAGTGTTTCTGCCAGGTTCCGTAGAGTTCCGTAGGGGCCATATTTTTCTGTAGTGGCTGGTAGTATTCTGTAGGGGTCTGTAGGTTTCCGTAGGCACCGACAGTGTTCTGTAGGAGCCCATAGGGTTTTAGTGAGGTTCCGTTGTGTTGCTAAGGGTCTTGTAGAGTGCTGTCGGGTCCTGGAGTATTCTGTAGGGTTCCAGAGGGGCTCCTAGGGTTCCGTCGAAATCTGAAGGGTTCCCTAGGGGCCCGTAGAGTCCCGTAGATTTCCGTAGGGGACTGTAGGGTTGTGTAAGTGCCCGCAGGGGTTGGTAGGAGCTTGTAGGGTGCCATATGTTTCCGGAGGGTTGTGTAGGGTTCCGTAGGGGCCTGTGGTGTTCCCTAGGGGCCTGTAGAGTCTCGTACAGTTCCGTAGGGTCCTGTAGGTTTCCATGAGGGCCCGCAGAGGTCTGAATGGGCCCGTACTGCTCCGTAAGGATCCATAGGGTTCCGTAGAGCTTCGTAGGTTCCCTAGAGGCCTCTGGAGTACCGCAGGAGCCAGTAGTGTTCTGTAGGGGCCCGTAGGGTTCCTTCCATAGGAGCTGGCAGTGTTCCGTAGGGTCCTCTAGGGTTGAGTAAGTGCCCGCAGGAGTCTGTAGGAATCCGTGGGATTCTGTAAGGTTCCGGAGGGTTCTGCAGGGTTCCGTAGGGGCCCGTAGAGTTCCGTAGTGGCTGGTAAAGTTCCCTAGGGCCCTGTACCGTTCCGTAACTGCCTGCAAGGGTCTTTAGGCTTCCGTAGGGGCTGGTAGGGTTCCATAAAGTTGCGTGGGTTCCTGCAGAGTTCTGCAAGTGCCCGCAAGGGCCTGTAGGGGCCCACAGTGTTTCTGCCAGGTTCCGTAGAGTTCCGTAGGGGCCATAATTTTCTGAAGTGGCTGGTAGTATTCTGTAGGGGTCTGTAGGTTTCCGTAGGCGCCTGCAGTGTTCTGTAGGAGCCCATAGGGTTTTCGTGAGGTTCCGTTGTGTTGCTAAGGGTCTTGTAGAGTGCTGTCAGGTCCTGGAGTATTCTGTAGGGTTCCAGAGGGCCTCATAGGGTTCCATCGAAATCTATAGGGTTCCCTAGGGGCCCATAGAGTCCCGTAGATTTCCGTAGGGACCTGTAGGGTTGTGTAAGTGCCCGCAGAAGTCTGTAGGAGTCTGTGGGATTCTGTAAGGTTCCAGAGGGTTCTGCAGGGTTCCGTAGGGGCCCGTAGAGTTCCGTAGTGGCTGGTAAAGTTCCGTAGGGCCCTGTGAGGGTTCTGTATGGACCTGTAGGGTTCCGTAGGGGCCTGCAGGGTTCTGTAAGTGCCCGCAGGTGTCTGTAGGGTTCCGTAGGGGCCTGCAGGGTTTCGTAGGCACCTGCAGTGTTCTGTAGGAGCCCATAGGGTTTTAGTGAGGTTCCGTTGTGTTGCTAAGGGTCTTGTAGAGTGCTGTCGGGTCCTGGAGTATTCTGTAGGGTTCCAGAGGGGCTCCTAGGGTTCCGTCGAAATCTGAAGGGTTCCCTAGGGGCCCGTAGAGTCCCGTAGATTTCCGTAGGGGACTGTAGGGTTATGTAAGTGCCCGCAGGGGTTGGTAGGAGCTTGTAGGGTGCCATATGTTTCCGGAGGGTTGTGTAGGGTTCCGTAGGGGCCTGTGGTGTTCCCTAGGGGCCTGTAGAGTCTCGTACAGTTTCGGTAGGGTCCTGTAGGTTTCCATGAGGGCCCGCAGAGGTCTGAATGGGCCCGTACTGTTCCGTAAGGATCCATAGGGTTCCGTAGAGCTTCGTAGGTTCCCTAGAGGCCTCTGGAGTACCGCAGGAGCCAGTAGTGTTCCGTAGGGTCCTCTAGGGTTGAGTAAGTGCCCGCAGGAGTCTGTAGGAATCCATGGGATTCTGTAAGGTTCTGGAGGATTCTGCAGGGTTCCGTAGGGGCCCGTAGAGTTCCGTAGTGGCTGGTAAAGTTCCCTAGGGCCCTGTACCGTTCCGTAACTGCCTGCAAGGGTCTTTAGGCTTCCGTAGGGGCTGGTAGGGTTCCATAAAGTTCCGTGGGTTCCTGCAGAGTTCTGCAAGTGCCCGCAAGGGCCTGTAGGGGCCCACAGTGTTTCTGCCAGGTTCCGTAGAGTTCCGTAGGGGCCATATTTTTCTGTAGTGGCTGGTAGTATTCTGTAGGGGTCTGTAGGTTTCCGTAGGCACCGACAGTGTTCTGTAGGAGCCCATAGGGTTTTAGTGAGGTTCCGTTGTGTTGCTAAGGGTCTTGTAGAGTGCTGTCGGGTCCTGGAGTATTCTGCAGGGTTCCAGAGGGGCTCCTAGGGTTCCGTCGAAATCTGAAGGGTTCCCTAGGGGCCCGTAGAGTCCCGTAGATTTCCGTAGGGGCCTGTAGGGTTATGTAAGTGCCCGCAGGGGTTGGTAGGAGCTTGTAGGGTGCCATATGTTTCTGGAGGGTTGTGTAGGGTTCCGTAGGGGCCTGTGGTGTTCCCTAGGGGCCTGTAGAGTCTCGTACAGTTTCGGTAGGGTCCTGTAGGTTTCCATGAGGGCCCGCAGAGGTCTGAATGGGCCCGTACTGTTCTGTAAGGATCCATAGCGTTCCGTAGAGCTTCGTAGGTTCCCTAGAGGCCTCTGGAGTACCGCAGGAGCCAGTAGTGTTCCGTAGGGTCCTCTAGGGTTGAGTAAGTGCCCGCAGGAGTCTGTAGGAATCCGTGGGATTCTGTAAGGTTCTGGAGGGTTCTGCAGGGTTCCGTAGGGGCCCGTAGAGTTCCGTAGTGGCTGGTAAAGTTCCCTAGGGCCCTGTACCGTTCCGTAACTGCCTGCAAGGGTCTTTAGGCTTCCGTAGGGGCTGGTAGGGTTCCATAAAGTTGCGTGGGTTCCTGCAGAGTTCTGCAAGTGCCCGCAAGGGCCTGTAGGGGCCCACAGTGTTTCTGCCAGGTTCCATAGAGTTGCGTAGGGGCCATATTTTTCTGTAGTGGCTGGTAGTATTCTGTAGGGGTCTGTAGGTTTCCGTAGGCACCGACAGTGTTCTGTAGGAGCCCATAGGGTTTTAGTGAGGTTCCGTTGTGTTGCTAAGGGTCTTGTAGAGTGCTGTCGGGTCCTGGAGTATTCTGTAGGGTTCCAGAGGGGCTCCTAGGGTTCCGTCGAAATCTGAAGGGTTCCCTAGGGGCCTGTAGAGTCCCGTAGATTTCCGTAGGGGACTGTAGGGTTATGTAAGTGCCCGCAGGGGTTGGTAGGAGCTTGTAGGGTGCCATATGTTTCCGGAGGGTTGTGTAGGGTTCCGTAGGGGCCTGTGGTGTTCCCTAGGGGCCTGTAGAGTCTCGTACAGTTTCGGTAGGGTCCTGTAGGTTTCCATGAGGGCCCGCAGAGGTCTGAATGGGCCCGTACTGTTCCGTAAGGATCCATAGGGTTCCGTAGAGCTTCGTAGGTTCCCTAGAGGCCTCTGGAGTACCGCAGGAGCCAGTAGTGTTCCGTAGGGTCCTCTAGGGTTGAGTAAGTGCCCGCAGGAGTCTGTAGGAATCTGTGGGATTCTGTAAGGTTCTGGAGGGTTCTGCAGGGTTCCGTAGGGGCCCGTAGAGTTCCGTAGTGGCTGGTAAAGTTCCCTAGGGCCCTGTACCGTTCCGTAACTGCCTGCAAGGGTCTTTAGGCTTCCGTAGGGGCTGGTAGGGTTCCATAAAGTTCCGTGGGTTCCTGCAGAGTTCTGCAAGTGCCCGCAAGGGCCTGTAGGGGCCCACAGTGTTTCTGCCAGGTTCCGTAGAGTTCCGTAGGGGCCATATTTTTCTGTAGTGGCTGGTAGTATTCTGTAGGGGTCTGTAGGTTTCCGTAGGCACCGACAGTGTTCTGTAGGAGCCCATAGTGTTTTAGTGAGGTTCCGTTGTGTTGCTAAGGGTCTTGTAGAGTGCTGTCGGGTCCTGGAGTATTCTGTAGGGTTCCAGAGGGCTCCTAGGGTTCCGTCGAAATCTGAAGGGTTCCCTAGGGGCCCGTAGAGTCCCGTAGATTTCCGTAGGGGCCTGTAGGGTTATGTAAGTGCCCGCAGGGGTTGGTAGGAGCTTGTAGGGTGCCATATGTTTCCGGAGGGTTGTGTAGAGTTCCGTAGGGGCCTGTGGTGTTCCCTAGGGGCCTGTAGAGTCTCGTACAGTTTCGGTAGGGTCCTGTAGGTTTCCATGAGGGCCCGCAGAGGTCTGAATGGGCCCGTACTGTTCCGTAAGGATCCATAGGGTTCCATAGAGCTTCGTAGGTTCCCTAGAGGCCTCTGGAGTACCGCAGGAGCCAGTAGTGTTCCGTAGGGTCCTCTAGGGTTGAGTAAGTGCCCGCAGGAGTCTGTAGGAATCCGTGGGATTCTGTAAGGTTCTGGAGGGTTCTGCAGGGTTCCGTAGGGGCCCGTAGAGTTCCGTAGTGGCTGGTAAAGTTCCCTAGGGCCCTGTACCGTTCCGTAACTGCCTGCAAGGGTCTTTAGGCTTCCGTAGGGGCTGGTAGGGTTCCATAAAGTTCCGTGGGTTCCTGCAGAGTTCTGCAAGTGCCCGCAAGGGCCTGTAGGGGCCCACAGTGTTTCTGCCAGGTTCCGTAGAGTTCCGTAGGGGCCATATTTTTCTGTAGTGGCTGGTAGTATTCTGTAGGGGTCTGTAGGTTTCCGTAGGCACCGACAGTGTTCTGTAGGAGCCCATAGGGTTTTAGTGAGGTTCCGTTGTGTTGCTAAGGGTCTTGTAGAGTGCTGTCGGGTCCTGGAGTATTCTGTAGGGTTCCAGAGGGGCTCCTAGGGTTCCGTCGAAATCTGAAGGGTTCCCTAGGGGCCCATAGAGTCCCATAGATTTCCGTAGGGGCCTGTAGGGTTGTGTAAGTGCCCGCAGGGGTTGGTAGGAGCTTGTAGGGTGCCATATGTTTCCGGAGGGTTGTGTAGGGTTCCGTAGGGGCCTGTGGTGTTCCCTAGGGGCCTGTAGAGTCTCGTACAGTTTCGGTAGGGTCCTGTAGGTTTCCATAAGCGCCCGCAGAGGTCTGAAGGGGCCCGTACTGCTCCGTAAGGATCCATAGGGTTCCATAGAGCTTCGTAGGTTCCCTAGAGGCCTCTGGAGTACCGCAGGAGCCAGTAGTGTTCTGTAGGGGCCCGTAGGGTTCCTTCCATAGGAGCTGGCAGTGTTCCGTAGGGTCCTCTAGGGTTGAGTAAGTGCCCGCAGGAGTCTGTAGGAATCCGTGGGATTCTGTAAGGTTCTGGAGGGTTCTGCAGGGTTCCGTAGGGGCCCGTAGAGTTCCGTAGTGGCTGGTAAAGTTCCGTAGGGCCCTGTACCGTTCCGTAACTGCCTGCAAGGGTCTTTAGGCTTCCGTAGGGGCTGGTAGGGTTCCATAAAGTTGCGTGGGTTCCTGCAGAGTTCTGCAAGTGCCCGCAAGGGCCTGTAGGGGCCCACAGTGTTTCTGCCAGGTTCCGTAGAGTTCCGTAGGGGCCATATTTTTCTGTAGTGGCTGGTAGTATTCTGTAGGGGTCTGTAGGTTTCCGTAGGCACCGACAGTGTTCTGTAGGAGCCCATAGGGTTTTAGTGAGGTTCCGTTGTGTTGCTAAGGGTCTTGTAGAGTGCTGTCGGGTCCTGGAGTATTCTGCAGGGTTCCAGAGGGGCTCCTAGGGTTCCGTCGAAATCTGAAGGGTTCCCTAGGGGCCCGTAGAGTCCCGTAGATTTCCGTAGGGGCCTGTAGGGTTGTGTAAGTGCCCGCAGGGGTTGGTAGGAGCTTGTAGGGTGCCATATGTTTCCGGAGGGTTGTGTAGGGTTCCGTAGGGGCCTGTGGTGTTCCCTAGGGGCCTGTAGAGTCTCGTACAGTTTCGGTAGGGTCCTGTAGGTTTCCATGAGGGCCCGCAGAGGTCTGAATGGGCCCGTACTGTTCTGTAAGGATCCATAGGGTTCCGTAGAGCTTCGTAGGTTCCCTAGAGGCCTCTGGAGTACCGCAGGAGCCAGTAGTGTTCCGTAGGGTCCTCTAGGGTTGAGTAAGTGCCCGCAGGAGTCTGTAGGAATCCGTGGGATTCTGTAAGGTTCTGGAGGGTTCTGCAGGGTTCCGTAGGGGCCCGTAGAGTTCCGTAGTGGCTGGTAAAGTTCCCTAGGGCCCTGTACCGTTCCGTAACTGCCTGCAAGGGTCTTTAGGCTTCCGTAGGGGCTGGTAGGGTTCCATAAAGTTGCGTGGGTTCCTGCAGAGTTCTGCAAGTGCCCGCAAGGGCCTGTAGGGGCCCACAGTGTTTCTGCCAGGTTCCGTAGAGTTCCGTAGGGGCCATATTTTTCTGTAGTGGCTGGTAGTATTCTGTAGGGGTCTGTAGGTTTCCGTAGGCACCGACAGTGTTCTGTAGGAGCCCATAGGGTTTTCGTGAGGTTCCGTTGTGTTGCTAAGGGTCTTGTAGAGTGCTGTCGGGTCCTGGAGTATTCTGTAGGGTTCCAGAGGGGCTCCTAGGGTTCCGTCGAAATCTGAAGGGTTCCCTAGGGGCCCGTAGAGTCCCGTAGATTGCCGTAGGGGACTGTAGGGTTATGTAAGTGCCCGCAGGGGTTGGTAGGAGCTTGTAGGGTGCCATATGTTTCCGGAGGGTTGTGTAGGGTTCCGTAGGGGCCTGTGGTGTTCCCTAGGGGCCTGTAGAGTCTCGTACAGTTTCGGTAGGGCACTGTAGGTTTCCATGAGGGCCCGCAGAGGTCTGAAGGGGCCCATACTGCTCCGTAAGGATCCATAGGGTTCCGTAGAGCTTCGTAGGTTCCCTAGAGGCCTCTGGAGTACCGCAGGAGCCAGTAGTATTCCGTAGGGTCCTCTAGGGTTGAGTAAGTGCCCGCAGGAGTCTGTAGGAATCCGTGGGATTCTGTAAGGTTCTGGAGGGTTCTGCAGGGTTCCGTAGGGGCCCGTAGAGTTCCGTAGTGGCTGGTAAAGTTCCGTAGGGCCCTGTACCGTTCCGTAACTGCCTGCAAGGGTCTTTAGGCTTCCGTAGGGGCTGGTAGGGTTCCATAAAGTTGCGTGGGTTCCTGCAGAGTTCTGCAAGTGCCCGCAAGGGCCTGTAGGGGCCCACAGTGTTTCTGCCAGGTTCCGTAGAGTTCCGTAGGGGCCATATTTTTCTGTAGTGGCTGGTAGTATTCTGTAGGGGTCTGTAGGTTTCCGTAGGCACCGACAGTGTTCTGTAGGAGCCCATAGTGTTTTAGTGAGGTTCCGTTGTGTTGCTAAGGGTCTTGTAGAGTGCTGTCGGGTCCTGGAGTATTCTGTAGGGTTCCAGAGGGCCTTGTAGGGTTCCGTCGAAATCTGAAGGGTTCCCTAGGGGCCCGTAGAGTCCCGTAGATTTCCGTAGGGGCCTGTAGGGTTATGTAAGTGCCCGCAGGGGTTGGTAGGAGCTTGTAGGGTGCCATATGTTTCCGGAGGGTTGTGTAGAGTTCCGTAGGGGCCTGTGGTGTTCCCTAGGGGCCTGTAGAGTCTCGTACAGTTTCGGTAGGGTCCTGTAGGTTTCCATGAGGGCCCGCAGAGGTCTGAATGGGCCCGTACTGTTCCGTAAGGATCCATAGGGTTCCGTAGAGCTTCGTAGGTTCCCTAGAGGCCTCTGGAGTACCGCAGGAGCCAGTAGTGTTCCGTAGGGTCCTCTAGGGTTGAGTAAGTGCCCGCAGGAGTCTGTAGGAATCCGTGGGATTCTGTAAGGTTCTGGAGGGTTCTGCAGGGTTCCGTAGGGGCCCGTAGAGTTCCGTAGTGGCTGGTAAAGTTCCCTAGGGCCCTGTACCGTTCCGTAACTGCCTGCAAGGGTCTTTAGGCTTCCGTAGGGGCTGGTAGGGTTCCATAAAGTTGCGTGGGTTCCTGCAGAGTTCTGCAAGTGCCCGCAAGGGCCTGTAGGGGCCCACAGTGTTTCTGCCAGGTTCCGTAGAGTTCCGTAGGGGCCATATTTTTCTGTAGTGGCTGGTAGTATTCTGTAGGGGTCTGTAGGTTTCCGTAGGCACCGACAGTGTTCTGTAGGAGCCCATAGGGTTTTAGTGAGGTTCCGTTGTGTTGCTAAGGGTCTTGTAGAGTGCTGTCGGGTCCTGGAGTATTCTGTAGGGTTCCAGAGGGGCTCCTAGGGTTCCGTCGAAATCTGAAGGGTTCCCTAGGGGCCCATAGAGTCCCATAGATTTCCGTAGGGACCTGTAGGGTTGTGTAAGTGCCCGCAGGGGTTGGTAGGAGCTTGTAGGGTGCCATATGTTTCCGGAGGGTTGTGTAGGGTTCCGTAGGGGCCTGTGGTGTTCCCTAGGGGCCTGTAGAGTCTCGTACAGTTCCGTAGGGTCCTGTAGGTTTCCATAAGCGCCCGCAGAGGTCTGAAGGGGCCCGTACTGCTCCGTAAGGATCCATAGGGTTCCATAGAGCTTCGTAGGTTCCCTAGAGGCCTCTGGAGTACCGCAGGAGCCAGTAGTGTTCTGTAGGGGCCCGTAGGGTTCCTTCCATAGGAGCTGGCAGTGTTCCGTAGGGTCCTCTAGGGTTGAGTAAGTGCCCGCAGGAGTCTGTAGGAATCCGTGGGATTCTGTAAGGTTCTGGAGGGTTCTGCAGGGTTCCGTAGGGGCCCGTAGAGTTCCGTAGTGGCTGGTAAAGTTCCCTAGGGCCCTGTACCGTTCCGTAACTGCCTGCAAGGGTCTTTAGGCTTCCGTAGGGGCTGGTAGGGTTCCATAAAGTTGCGTGGGTTCCTGCAGAGTTCTGCAAGTGCCCGCAAGGGCCTGTAGGGGCCCACAGTGTTTCTGCCAGGTTCCGTAGAGTTCCGTAGGGGCCATATTTTTCTGTAGTGGCTGGTAGTATTCTGTAGGGGTCTGTAGGTTTCCGTAGGCACCGACAGTGTTCTGTAGGAGCCCATAGGGTTTTAGTGAGGTTCCGTTGTGTTGCTAAGGGTCTTGTAGAGTGCTGTCGGGTCCTGGAGTATTCTGCAGGGTTCCAGAGGGGCTCCTAGGGTTCCGTCGAAATCTGAAGGGTTCCCTAGGGGCCCGTAGAGTCCCGTAGATTTCCGTAGGGGCCTGTAGGGTTATGTAAGTGCCCGCAGGGGTTGGTAGGAGCTTGTAGGGTGCCATATGTTTCCGGAGGGTTGTGTAGGGTTCCGTAGGGGCCTGTGGTGTTCCCTAGGGGCCTGTAGAGTCTCGTACAGTTTCGGTAGGGTCCTGTAGGTTTCCATAAGCACCCGCAGAGGTCTGAATGGGCCCGTACTGTTCTGTAAGGATCCATAGGGTTCCGTAGAGCTTCGTAGGTTCCCTAGAGGCCTCTGGAGTACCGCAGGAGCCAGTAGTGTTCCGTAGGGTCCTCTAGGGTTGAGTAAGTGCCCGCAGGAGTCTGTAGGAATCCGTGGGATTCTGTAAGGTTCTGGAGGGTTCTGCAGGGTTCCGTAGGGGCCCGTAGAGTTCCGTAGTGGCTGGTAAAGTTCCCTAGGGCCCTGTACCGTTCCGTAACTGCCTGCAAGGGTCTTTAGGCTTCCGTAGGGGCTGGTAGGGTTCCATAAAGTTGCGTGGGTTCCTGCAGAGTTCTGCAAGTGCCCGCAAGGGCCTGTAGGGGCCCACAGTGTTTCTGCCAGGTTCCGTAGAGTTCCGTAGGGGCCATATTTTTCTGTAGTGGCTGGTAGTATTCTGTAGGGGTCTGTAGGTTTCCGTAGGCACCGACAGTGTTCTGTAGGAGCCCATAGGGTTTTCGTGAGGTTCCGTTGTGTTGCTAAGGGTCTTGTAGAGTGCTGTCGGGTCCTGGAGTATTCTGTAGGGTTCCAGAGGGGCTCCTAGGGTTCCGTCGAAATCTGAAGGGTTCCCTAGGGGCCCGTAGAGTCCCGTAGATTGCCGTAGGGGACTGTAGGGTTATGTAAGTGCCCGCAGGGGTTGGTAGGAGCTTGTAGGGTGCCATATGTTTCCGGAGGGTTGTGTAGGGTTCCGTAGGGGCCTGTGGTGTTCCCTAGGGGCCTGTAGAGTCTCGTACAGTTTCGGTAGGGCACTGTAGGTTTCCATGAGGGCCCGCAGAGGTCTGAAGGGGCCCATACTGCTCCGTAAGGATCCATAGGGTTCCGTAGAGCTTCGTAGGTTCCCTAGAGGCCTCTGGAGTACCGCAGGAGCCAGTAGTATTCCGTAGGGTCCTCTAGGGTTGAGTAAGTGCCCGCAGGAGTCTGTAGGAATCCGTGGGATTCTGTAAGGTTCTGGAGGGTTCTGCAGGGTTCCGTAGGGGCCCGTAGAGTTCCGTAGTGGCTGGTAAAGTTCCGTAGGGCCCTGTACCGTTCCGTAACTGCCTGCAAGGGTCTTTAGGCTTCCGTAGGGGCTGGTAGGGTTCCATAAAGTTGCGTGGGTTCCTGCAGAGTTCTGCAAGTGCCCGCAAGGGCCTGTAGGGGCCCACAGTGTTTCTGCCAGGTTCCGTAGAGTTCCGTAGGGGCCATATTTTTCTGTAGTGGCTGGTAGTATTCTGTAGGGGTCTGTAGGTTTCCGTAGGCACCGACAGTGTTCTGTAGGAGCCCATAGGGTTTTAGTGAGGTTCCGTTGTGTTGCTAAGGGTCTTGTAGAGTGCTGTCGGGTCCTGGAGTATTCTGTAGGGTTCCAGAGGGGCTCCTAGGGTTCCGTCGAAATCTGAAGGGTTCCCTAGGGGCCCATAGAGTCCCATAGATTTCCGTAGGGACCTGTAGGGTTGTGTAAGTGCCCGCAGGGGTTGGTAGGAGCTTGTAGGGTGCCATATGTTTCCGGAGGGTTGTGTAGGGTTCCGTAGGGGCCTGTGGTGTTCCCTAGGGGCCTGTAGAGTCTCGTACAGTTCCGTAGGGTCCTGTAGGTTTCCATGAGGGCCCGCTGAGGTCTGAAGGGGCCCGTACTGCTCCGTAAGGATCCATAGGGTTCCATAGAGCTTCGTAGGTTCCCTAGAGGCCTCTGGAGTACCGCAGGAGCCAGTAGTGTTCTGTAGGGGCCCGTAGGGTTCCTTCCATAGGAGCTGGCAGTGTTCCGTAGGGTCCTCTAGGGTTGAGTAAGTGCCCGCAGGAGTCTGTAGGAATCCGTGGGATTCTGTAAGGTTCCGGAGGGTTCTGCAGGGTTCCGTAGGGGCCCGTAGAGTTCCGTAGTGGCTGGTAAAGTTCCCTAGGGCCCTGTACCGTTCCATAACTGCCTGCAAGGGTCTTTAGGCTTCCGTAGGGGCTGGTAGGGTTCCATAAAGTTGCGTGGGTTCCTGCAGAGTTCTGCAAGTGCCCGCAAGGGCCTGTAGGGGCCCACAGTGTTTCTGCCAGGTTCCATAGAGTTCCGTAGGGGCCATATTTTTCTGTAGTGGCTGGTAGTATTCTGTAGGGGTCTGTAGGTTTCCGTAGGCACCGACAGTGTTCTGTAGGAGCCCATAGGGTTTTAGTGAGGTTCCGTTGTGTTGCTAAGGGTCTTGTAGAGTGCTGTCGGGTCCTGGAGTATTCTGTAGGGTTCCAGAGGGGCTCCTAGGGTTCCGTCGAAATCTGAAGGGTTCCCTAGGGGCCCGTAGAGTCCCGTAGATTGCCGTAGGGGACTGTAGGGTTATGTAAGTGCCCGCAGGGGTTGGTAGGAGCTTGTAGGGTGCCATATGTTTCCGGAGGGTTGTGTAGGGTTCCGTAGGGGCCTGTGGTGTTCCCTAGGGGCCTGTAGAGTCTCGTACAGTTTCGGTAGGGTCCTGTAGGTTTCCATGAGGGCCCGCAGAGGTCTGAATGGGCCCGTACTGTTCCGTAAGGATCCATAGGGTTCCGTAGAGCTTCGTAGGTTCCCTAGAGGCCTCTGGAGTACCGCAGGAGCCAGTAGTGTTCCGTAGGGTCCTCTAGGGTTGAGTAAGTGCCCGCAGGAGTCTGTAGGAATCCGTGGGATTCTGTAAGGTTCTGGAGGGTTCTGCAGGGTTCCGTAGGGGCCCGTAGAGTTCCGTAGTGGCTGGTAAAGTTCCCTAGGGCCCTGTACCGTTCCGTAACTGCCTGCAAGGGTCTTTAGGCTTCCGTAGGGGCTGGTAGGGTTCCATAAAGTTGCGTGGGTTCCTGCAGAGTTCTGCAAGTGCCCGCAAGGGCCTGTAGGGGCCCACAGTGTTTCTGCCAGGTTCCGTAGAGTTCCGTAGGGGCCATATTTTTCTGTAGTGGCTGGTAGTATTCTGTAGGGGTCTGTAGGTTTCCGTAGGCACCGACAGTGTTCTGTAGGAGCCCATAGTGTTTTAGTGAGGTTCCGTTGTGTTGCTAAGGGTCTTGTAGAGTGCTGTCGGGTCCTGGAGTATTCTGTAGGGTTCCAGAGGGCCTTGTAGGGTTCCGTCGAAATCTGAAGGGTTCCCTAGGGGCCCGTAGAGTCCCGTAGATTTCCGTAGGGGCCTGTAGGGTTATGTAAGTGCCCGCAGGGGTTGGTAGGAGCTTGTAGGGTGCCATATGTTTCCGGAGGGTTGTGTAGAGTTCCGTAGGGGCCTGTGGTGTTCCCTAGGGGCCTGTAGAGTCTCGTACAGTTTCGGTAGGGTCCTGTAGGTTTCCATGAGGGCCCGCAGAGGTCTGAATGGGCCCGTACTGTTCCGTAAGGATCCATAGGGTTCCGTAGAGCTTCGTAGGTTCCCTAGAGGCCTCTGGAGTACCGCAGGAGCCAGTAGTGTTCCGTAGGGTCCTCTAGGGTTGAGTAAGTGCCCGCAGGAGTCTGTAGGAATCCGTGGGATTCTGTAAGGTTCTGGAGGGTTCTGCAGGGTTCCGTAGGGGCCCGTAGAGTTCCGTAGTGGCTGGTAAAGTTCCCTAGGGCCCTGTACCGTTCCGTAACTGCCTGCAAGGGTCTTTAGGCTTCCGTAGGGGCTGGTAGGGTTCCATAAAGTTGCGTGGGTTCCTGCAGAGTTCTGCAAGTGCCCGCAAGGGCCTGTAGGGGCCCACAGTGTTTCTGCCAGGTTCCGTAGAGTTCCGTAGGGGCCATATTTTTCTGTAGTGGCTGGTAGTATTCTGTAGGGGTCTGTAGGTTTCCGTAGGCACCGACAGTGTTCTGTAGGAGCCCATAGGGTTTTAGTGAGGTTCCGTTGTGTTGCTAAGGGTCTTGTAGAGTGCTGTCGGGTCCTGGAGTATTCTGTAGGGTTCCAGAGGGGCTCCTAGGGTTCCGTCGAAATCTGAAGGGTTCCCTAGGGGCCCATAGAGTCCCATAGATTTCCGTAGGGACCTGTAGGGTTGTGTAAGTGCCCGCAGGGGTTGGTAGGAGCTTGTAGGGTGCCATATGTTTCCGGAGGGTTGTGTAGGGTTCCGTAGGGGCCTGTGGTGTTCCCTAGGGGCCTGTAGAGTCTCGTACAGTTCCGTAGGGTCCTGTAGGTTTCCATAAGCGCCCGCAGAGGTCTGAAGGGGCCCGTACTGCTCCGTAAGGATCCATAGGGTTCCATAGAGCTTCGTAGGTTCCCTAGAGGCCTCTGGAGTACCGCAGGAGCCAGTAGTGTTCTGTAGGGGCCCGTAGGGTTCCTTCCATAGGAGCTGGCAGTGTTCCGTAGGGTCCTCTAGGGTTGAGTAAGTGCCCGCAGGAGTCTGTAGGAATCCGTGGGATTCTGTAAGGTTCTGGAGGGTTCTGCAGGGTTCCGTAGGGGCCCGTAGAGTTCCGTAGTGGCTGGTAAAGTTCCCTAGGGCCCTGTACCGTTCCGTAACTGCCTGCAAGGGTCTTTAGGCTTCCGTAGGGGCTGGTAGGGTTCCATAAAGTTGCGTGGGTTCCTGCAGAGTTCTGCAAGTGCCCGCAAGGGCCTGTAGGGGCCCACAGTGTTTCTGCCAGGTTCCGTAGAGTTCCGTAGGGGCCATATTTTTCTGTAGTGGCTGGTAGTATTCTGTAGGGGTCTGTAGGTTTCCGTAGGCACCGACAGTGTTCTGTAGGAGCCCATAGGGTTTTAGTGAGGTTCCGTTGTGTTGCTAAGGGTCTTGTAGAGTGCTGTCGGGTCCTGGAGTATTCTGCAGGGTTCCAGAGGGGCTGGTAGGGTTCCGTCGAAATCTGAAGGGTTCCCTAGGGGCCCGTAGAGTCCCGTAGATTTCCGTAGGGGCCTGTAGGGTTATGTAAGTGCCCGCAGGGGTTGGTAGGAGCTTGTAGGGTGCCATATGTTTCCGGAGGGTTGTGTAGGGTTCCGTAGGGGCCTGTGGTGTTCCCTAGGGGCCTGTAGAGTCTCGTACAGTTTCGGTAGGGTCCTGTAGGTTTCCATGAGGGCCCGCAGAGGTCTGAATGGGCCCGTACTGTTCTGTAAGGATCCATAGGGTTCCGTAGAGCTTCGTAGGTTCCCTAGAGGCCTCTGGAGTACCGCAGGAGCCAGTAGTGTTCCGTAGGGTCCTCTAGGGTTGAGTAAGTGCCCGCAGGAGTCTGTAGGAATCCGTGGGATTCTGTAAGGTTCTGGAGGGTTCTGCAGGGTTCCGTAGGGGCCCGTAGAGTTCCGTAGTGGCTGGTAAAGTTCCCTAGGGCCCTGTACCGTTCCGTAACTGCCTGCAAGGGTCTTTAGGCTTCCGTAGGGGCTGGTAGGGTTCCATAAAGTTGCGTGGGTTCCTGCAGAGTTCTGCAAGTGCCCGCAAGGGCCTGTAGGGGCCCACAGTGTTTCTGCCAGGTTCCGTAGAGTTCCGTAGGGGCCATATTTTTCTGTAGTGGCTGGTAGTATTCTGTAGGGGTCTGTAGGTTTCCGTAGGCACCGACAGTGTTCTGTAGGAGCCCATAGGGTTTTCGTGAGGTTCCGTTGTGTTGCTAAGGGTCTTGTAGAGTGCTGTCGGGTCCTGGAGTATTCTGTAGGGTTCCAGAGGGGCTCCTAGGGTTCCGTCGAAATCTGAAGGGTTCCCTAGGGGCCCGTAGAGTCCCGTAGATTGCCGTAGGGGACTGTAGGGTTATGTAAGTGCCCGCAGGGGTTGGTAGGAGCTTGTAGGGTGCCATATGTTTCCGGAGGGTTGTGTAGGGTTCCGTAGGGGCCTGTGGTGTTCCCTAGGGGCCTGTAGAGTCTCGTACAGTTTCGGTAGGGCACTGTAGGTTTCCATGAGGGCCCGCAGAGGTCTGAAGGGGCCCATACTGCTCCGTAAGGATCCATAGGGTTCCGTAGAGCTTCGTAGGTTCCCTAGAGGCCTCTGGAGTACCGCAGGAGCCAGTAGTATTCCGTAGGGTCCTCTAGGGTTGAGTAAGTGCCCGCAGGAGTCTGTAGGAATCCGTGGGATTCTGTAAGGTTCTGGAGGGTTCTGCAGGGTTCCGTAGGGGCCCGTAGAGTTCCGTAGTGGCTGGTAAAGTTCCGTAGGGCCCTGTACCGTTCCGTAACTGCCTGCAAGGGTCTTTAGGCTTCCGTAGGGGCTGGTAGGGTTCCATAAAGTTGCGTGGGTTCCTGCAGAGTTCTGCAAGTGCCCGCAAGGGCCTGTAGGGGCCCACAGTGTTTCTGCCAGGTTCCGTAGAGTTCCGTAGGGGCCATATTTTTCTGTAGTGGCTGGTAGTATTCTGTAGGGGTCTGTAGGTTTCCGTAGGCACCGACAGTGTTCTGTAGGAGCCCATAGGGTTTTAGTGAGGTTCCGTTGTGTTGCTAAGGGTCTTGTAGAGTGCTGTCGGGTCCTGGAGTATTCTGTAGGGTTCCAGAGGGGCTCCTAGGGTTCCGTCGAAATCTGAAGGGTTCCCTAGGGGCCCATAGAGTCCCATAGATTTCCGTAGGGACCTGTAGGGTTGTGTAAGTGCCCGCAGGGGTTGGTAGGAGCTTGTAGGGTGCCATATGTTTCCGGAGGGTTGTGTAGGGTTCCGTAGGGGCCTGTGGTGTTCCCTAGGGGCCTGTAGAGTCTCGTACAGTTCCGTAGGGTCCTGTAGGTTTCCATGAGGGCCCGCTGAGGTCTGAAGGGGCCTGTACTGCTCCGTAAGGATCCATAGGGTTCCATAGAGCTTCGTAGGTTCCCTAGAGGCCTCTGGAGTACCGCAGGAGCCAGTAGTGTTCTGTAGGGGCCCGTAGGGTTCCTTCCATAGGAGCTGGCAGTGTTCCGTAGGGTCCTCTAGGGTTGAGTAAGTGCCCGCAGGAGTCTGTAGGAATCCGTGGGATTCTGTAAGGTTCTGGAGGGTTCTGCAGGGTTCCGTAGGGGCCCGTAGAGTTCCGTAGTGGCTGGTAAAGTTCCCTAGGGCCCTGTACCGTTCCGTAACTGCCTGCAAGGGTCTTTAGGCTTCCGTAGGGGCTGGTAGGGTTCCATAAAGTTCCGTGGGTTCCTGCAGAGTTCTGCAAGTGCCCGCAAGGGCCTGTAGGGGCCCACAGTGTTTCTGCCAGGTTCCGTAGAGTTCCGTATGGGCCATATTTTTCTGTAGTGGCTGGTAGTATTCTGTAGGGGTCTGTAGGTTTCCGTAGGCACCGACAGTGTTCTGTAGGAGCCCATAGGGTTTTAGTGAGGTTCCGTTGTGTTGCTAAGGGTCTTGTAGAGTGCTGTCGGGTCCTGGAGTATTCTGTAGGGTTCCAGAGGGGCTGGTAGGGTTCCGTCGAAATCTGAAGGGTTCCCTAGGGGCCCGTAGAGTCCCGTAGATTTCCGTAGGGGACTGTAGGGTTATGTAAGTGCCCGCAGGGGTTGGTAGGAGCTTGTAGGGTGCCATATGTTTCCGGAGGGTTGTGTAGAGTTCCGTAGGGGCCTGTGGTGTTCCCTAGGGGCCTGTAGAGTCTCGTACAGTTCCGTACGGTCCTGTAGGTTTCCATAAGCGCCCGCAGAGGTCTGAAGGGGCCCGTACTGCTCCGTAAGTATCCATAGGGTTCCATAGAGCTTCGTAGGTTCCCTAGAGACCTCTGGAGTACCGCAGGAGCCAGTAGTGTTCTGTAGGGGCCCGTAGGGTTCCTTCCATAGGAGCTGGCAGTGTTCCGTAGGGTCCTCTAGGGTTGAGTAAGTGCCCGCAGGAGTCTGTAGGAATCCGTGGGATTCTGTAAGGTTCTGGAGGGTTCTGCAGGGTTCCGTAGGGGCCCGTAGAGTTCCGTAGTGGCTGGTAAAGTTCCCTAGGGCCCTGTACCGTTCCGTAACTGCCTGCAAGGGTCTTTAGGCTTCCGTAGGGGCTGGTAGGGTTCCATAAAGTTCCGTGGGTTCCTGCAGAGTTCTGCAAGTGCCCGCAAGGGCCTGTAGGGGCCCACAGTGTTTCTGCCAGGTTCCGTAGAGTTCCGTAGGGGCCATATTTTTCTGTAGTGGCTGGTAGTATTCTGTAGGGGTCTGTAGGTTTCCGTAGGCGCCTGCAGTGTTCTGTAGGAGCCCATAGGGTTTTAGTGAGGTTCCGTTGTGTTGCTAAGGGTCTTGTAGAGTGCTGTCAGGTCCTGGAGTATTCTGTAGGGTTCCAGAGGGCCTCATAGGGTTCCATCGAAATCTATAGAGTTCCCTAGGGGCCCGTAGAGTCCCGTAGATTTCCGTAGGGACCTGTAGGGTTGTGTAAGTGCCCGCAGAAGTCTGTAGGAGTCTGTGGGATTCTGTAAGGTTCCGGAGGGTTCTGCAGGGTTCCGTAGGGGCCCGTAGAGTTCCGTAGTGGCTGGTAAAGTTCCGTAGGGCCCTGTGAGGGTTCTGTATGGACCTGTAGGGTTCTGTAGGGGCCTGCAGGGTTCTGTAAGTGCCCGCAGGTGTCTGTAGGGTTCCGTAGGGGCCTGCAGGGTTTCGTAGGCACCTGCAGTGTTCTGTAGGAGCCCATAGGGTTTTCGTGAGGTTCCGTTGTGTTGCTAAGGGTCTTGTAGATTGCTGTCGGGTCCTGGAGTATTCTGTAGGGTTCCAGAGGGGCTGGTAGGGTTCCGTCGAAATCTGAAGGGTTCCCTAGGGGCCCGTAGAGTCCCGTAGATTTCCGTAGGGGACTGTAGGGTTATGTAAGTGCCCGCAGGGGTTGGTAGGAGCTTGTAGGGTGCCATATGTTTCTGGAGGGTTGTGTAGGGTTCCGTAGGGGCCTGTGGTGTTCCCTAGGGGCCTGTAGAGTCTCGTACAGTTTCGGTAGGGTCCTGTAGGTTTCCATGAGGGCCCGCAGAGGTCTGAATGGGCCCGTACTGTTCCGTAAGGATCCATAGGGTTCCGTAGAGCTTCGTAGGTTCCCTAGAGGCCTCTGGAGTACCGCAGGAGCCAGTAGTGTTCCGTAGGGTCCTCTAGGGTTGAGTAAGTGCCCGCAGGAGTCTGTAGGAATCCGTGGGATTCTGTAAGGTTCTGGAGGGTTCTGCAGGGTTCCGTAGGGGCCCGTAGAGTTCCGTAGTGGCTGGTAAAGTTCCCTAGGGCCCTGTACCGTTCCGTAACTGCCTGCAAGGGTCTTTAGGCTTCCGTAGGGGCTGGTAGGGTTCCATAAAGTTGCGTGGGTTCCTGCAGAGTTCTGCAAGTGCCCGCAAGGGCCTGTAGGGGCCCACAGTGTTTCTGCCAGGTTCCGTAGAGTTCCGTAGCGGCCATATTTTTCTGTAGTGGCTGGTAGTATTCTGTAGGGGTCTGTAGGTTTCCGTAGGCACCGACAGTGTTCTGTAGGAGCCCATAGTGTTTTAGTGAGGTTCCGTTGTGTTGCTAAGGGTCTTGTAGAGTGCTGTCGGGTCCTGGAGTATTCTGTAGGGTTCCAGAGGGGCTGGTAGGGTTCCGTCGAAATCTGAAGGGTTCCCTAGGGGCCCGTAGAGTCCCGTAGATTTCCGTAGGGGCCTGTAGGGTTATGTAAGTGCCCGCAGGGGTTGGTAGGAGCTTGTAGGGTGCCATATGTTTCCGGAGGGTTGTGTAGAGTTCCGTAGGGGCCTGTGGTGTTCCCTAGGGGCCTGTAGAGTCTCGTACAGTTCCGTACGGTCCTGTAGGTTTCCATAAGCGCCCGCAGAGGTCTGAAGGGGCCCGTACTGCTCCGTAAGTATCCATAGGGTTCCATAGAGCTTCGTAGGTTCCCTAGAGACCTCTGGAGTACCGCAGGAGCCAGTAGTGTTCTGTAGGGGCCCGTAGGGTTCCTTCCATAGGAGCTGGCAGTGTTCCGTAGGGTCCTCTAGGGTTGAGTAAGTGCCCGCAGGAGTCTGTAGGAATCCGTGGGATTCTGTAAGGTTCTGGAGGGTTCTGCAGGGTTCCGTAGGGGCCCGTAGAGTTCCGTAGTGGCTGGTAAAGTTCCCTAGGGCCCTGTACCGTTCCGTAACTGCCTGCAAGGGTCTTTAGGCTTCCGTAGGGGCTGGTAGGGTTCCATAAAGTTCCGTGGGTTCCTGCAGAGTTCTGCAAGTGCCCGCAAGGGCCTGTAGGGGCCCACAGTGTTTCTGCCAGGTTCCGTAGAGTTCCGTAGGGGCCATATTTTTCTGTAGTGGCTGGTAGTATTCTGTAGGGGTCTGTAGGTTTCCGTAGGCACCGACAGTGTTCTGTAGGAGCCCATAGGGTTTTCGTGAGGTTCCGTTGTGTTGCTAAGGGTCTTGTAGAGTGCTGTCGGGTCCTGGAGTATTCTGTTGGGTTCCAGAGGGGCTGGTAGGGTTCCGTCGAAATCTGAAGGGTTCCCTAGGGGCCCGTAGAGTCCCGTAGATTGCTGTAGGGACCTGTAGGGTTGTGTAAGTGCTCGCAGGGGTTGGTAGGAGCTTGTAGGGTGCCATATGTTTCCAGAGGGTTGTGTAGGGTTCCGTAGGGGCCTGTGGTGTTCCCTAGGGGCCTGTAGAGTCTCGTACAGTTTCGGTAGGGTCCTGTAGGTTTCCATGAGGGCCCGCAGAGGTCTGAAGGGGCCCGTCCTGTTCCGTAAGGATCCATAGGGTTCCGTAGAGCTTCGTAGGTTCCCTAGAGGCCTCTGGAGTACCGCAGGAGCCAGTAGTATTCCGTAGGGTCCTCTAGGGTTGAGTAAGTGCCCGCAGGAGTCTGTAGGAATCCGTGGGATTCTGTAAGGTTCTGGAGGGTTCTGCAGGGTTCCGTAGGGGCCCGTAGAGTTCCGTAGTGGCTGGTAAAGTTCCCTAGGGCCCTGTACCGTTCCGTAACTGCCTGCAAGGGTCTTTAGGCTTCCGTAGGGGCTGGTAGGGTTCCATAAAGTTCCGTGGGTTCCTGCAGAGTTCTGCAAGTGCCCGCAAGGGCCTGTAGGGGCCCACAGTGTTTCTGCCAGGTTCCGTAGAGTTCCGTAGGGGCCATATTTTTCTGTAGTGGCTGGTAGTATTCTGTAGGGGTCTGTAGGTTTCCGTAGGCACCGACAGTGTTCTGTAGGAGCCCATAGGGTTTTAGTGAGGTTCCGTTGTGTTGCTAAGGGTCTTGTAGAGTGCTGTCAGGTCCTGGAGTATTCTGTAGGGTTCCAGAGGGCCTCATAGGGTTCCATCGAAATCTATAGGGTTCCCTAGGGGCCCATAGAGTCCCGTAGATTTCCGTAGGGACCTGTAGGGTTGTGTAAGTGCCCGCAGAAGTCTGTAGGAGTCTGTGGGATTCTGTAAGGTTCCGGAGGGTTCTGCAGGGTTCCGTAGGGGCCCGTAGAGTTCCGTAGTGGCTGGTAAAGTTCCGTAGGGCCCTGTGAGGGTTCTGTATGGACCTGTAGGGTTCCGTAGGGGCCTGCAGGGTTCTGTAAGTGCCCGCAGGTGTCTGTAGGGTTCCGTAGGGGCCTGCAAGGTTTCGTAGGCACCTGCAGTGTTCTGTAGGAGCCCATAGGGTTTTAGTGAGGTTCCGTTGTGTTGCTAAGGGTCTTGTAGAGTGCTGTCGGGTCCTGGAGTATTCTGCAGGGTTCCAGAGGGGCTGGTAGGGTTCCGTCGAAATCTGAAGGGTTCCCTAGGGGCCCGTAGAGTCCCGTAGATTTCCGTAGGGGACTGTAGGGTTATGTAAGTGCCCGCAGGGGTTGGTAGGAGCTTGTAGGGTGCCATATGTTTCCGGAGGGTTGTGTAGGGTTCCGTAGGGGCCTGTGGTGTTCCCTAGGGGCCTGTAGAGTCTCGTACAGTTTCGGTAGGGTCCTGTAGGTTTCCATGAGGGCCCGCAGAGGTCTGAATGGGCCCGTACTGTTCCGTAAGGATCCATAGGGTTCCGTAGAGCTTCGTAGGTTCCCTAGAGGCCTCTGGAGTACCGCAGGAGCCAGTAGTGTTCCGTAGGGTCCTCTAGGGTTGAGTAAGTGCCCGCAGGAGTCTGTAGGAATCCGTGGGATTCTGTAAGGTTCTGGAGGGTTCTGCAGGGTTCCGTAGGGGCCCGTAGAGTTCCGTAGTGGCTGGTAAAGTTCCCTAGGGCCCTGTACCGTTCCGTAACTGCCTGCAAGGGTCTTTAGGCTTCCGTAGGGGCTGGTAGGGTTCCATAAAGTTGCGTGGGTTCCTGCAGAGTTCTGCAAGTGCCCGCAAGGGCCTGTAGGGGCCCACAGTGTTTCTGCCAGGTTCCGTAGAGTTCCGTAGGTGCCATATTTTTCTGTAGTGGCTGGTAGTATTCTGTAGGGGTCTGTAGGTTTCCGTAGGCACCGACAGTGTTCTGTAGGAGCCCATAGGGTTTTAGTGAGGTTCCGTTGTGTTGCTAAGGGTCTTGTAGAGTGCTGTCGGGTCCTGGAGTATTCTGTAGGGTTCCAGAGGGGTTGGTAGGGTTCCGTCGAAATCTGAAGGGTTCCCTAGGGGCCCGTAGAGTCCCGTAGATTGCTGTAGGGACCTGTAGGGTTGTGTAAGTGCTCGCAGGGGTTGGTAGGAGCTTGTAGGGTTCCATAAGTTTCCAGAGGGTTGTGTAGGGTTCCGTAGGGGCCTGTGGTGTTCCCTAGGGGCCTGTAGAGTCTCGTACAGTTTCGGTAGGGTCCTGTAGGTTTCCATGAGGGCCCGCAGAGGTCTGAAGGGGCCCGTACTGCTCCGTAAGGATCCATAGGGTTCCGTAGAGCTTCGTAGGTTCCCTAGAGGCCTCTGGAGTACCGCAGGAGCCAGTAGTATTCCGTAGGGTCCTCTAGGGTTGAGTAAGTGCCCGCAGGAGTCTGTAGGAATCTGTGGGATTCTGTAAGGTTCTGGAGGGTTCTGCAGGGTTCCGTAGGGGCCCGTAGAGTTCCGTAGTGGCTGGTAAAGTTCCCTAGGGCCCTGTACCGTTCCGTAACTGCCTGCAAGGGTCTTTAGGCTTCCGTAGGGGCTGGTAGGGTTCCATAAAGTTGCGTGGGTTCCTGCAGAGTTCTGCAAGTGCCCGCAAGGGCCTGTAGGGGCCCACAGTGTTTCTGCCAGGTTCCGTAGAGTTCCGTAGGGGCCATATTTTTCTGTAGTGGCTGGTAGTATTCTGTAGGGGTCTGTAGGTTTCCGTAGGCACCGACAGTGTTCTGTAGGAGCCCATAGGGTTTTAGTGAGGTTCCGTTGTGTTGCTAAGGGTCTTGTAGAGTGCTGTCGGGTCCTGGAGTATTCTGCAGGGTTCCAGAGGGGCTGGTAGGGTTCCGTCGAAATCTGAAGGGTTCCCTAGGGGCCCGTAGAGTCCCGTAGATTTCCGTAGGGGCCTGTAGGGTTATGTAAGTGCCCGCAGGGGTTGGTAGGAGCTTGTAGGGTGCCATATGTTTCCGGAGGGTTGTGTAGGGTTCCGTAGGGGCCTGTGGTGTTCCCTAGGGGCCTGTAGAGTCTCGTACAGTTTCGGTAGGGTCCTGTAGGTTTCCATGAGGGCCCGCAGAGGTCTGAAGGGGCCCGTACTGTTCCGTAAGGATCCATAGGGTTCCGTAGAGCTTCGTAGGTTCCCTAGAGGCCTCTGGAGTACCGCAGGAGCCAGTAGTGTTCCGTAGGGTCCTCTAGGGTTGAGTAAGTGCCCGCAGGAGTCTGTAGGAATCTGTGGGATTCTGTAAGGTTCTGGAGGGTTCTGCAGGGTTCCGTAGGGGCCCGTAGAGTTCCGTAGTGGCTGGTAAAGTTCCCTAGGGCCCTGTACCGTTCCGTAACTGCCTGCAAGGGTCTTTAGGCTTCCGTAGGGGCTGGTAGGGTTCCATAAAGTTCCGTGGGTTCCTGCAGAGTTCTGCAAGTGCCCGCAAGGGCCTGTAGGGGCCCACAGTGTTTCTGCCAGGTTCCGTAGAGTTCCGTAGGGGCCATATTTTTCTGAAGTGGCTGGTAGTATTCTGTAGGGGTCTGTAGGGTTCCGTAGGCACCGACTGTGTTCTGTAGGAGCCCATAGGGTTTTAGTGAGGTTCCGTTGTGTTGCTAAGGGTCTTGTAGAGTGCTGTCGGGTCCTGGAGTATTCTGTAGGGTTCCAGAGGGGCTCCTAGGGTTCCGTCGAAATCTGAAGGGTTCCCTAGGGGCCCATAGAGTCCCATAGATTTCCGTAGGGGCCTGTAGGGTTGTGTAAGTGCCCGCAGGGGTTGGTAGGAGCTTGTAGGGTGCCATATGTTTCCGGAGGGTTGTGTAGGGTTCCGTAGGGGCCTGTGGTGTTCCCTAGGGGCCTGTAGAGTCTCGTACAGTTCCGTAGGGTCCTGTAGGTTTCCATGAGGGCCCGCTGAGGTCTGAAGGGGCCCGTACTGCTCCGTAAGGATCCATAGGGTTCCATAGAGCTTCGTAGGTTCCCTAGAGGCCTCTGGAGTACCGCAGGAGCCAGTAGTGTTCTGTAGGGGCCCGTAGGGTTCCTTCCATAGGAGCTGGCAGTGTTCCGTAGGGTCCTCTAGGGTTGAGTAAGTGCCCGCAGGAGTCTGTAGGAATCCGTGGGATTCTGTAAGGTTCTGGAGGGTTCTGCAGGGTTCCGTAGGGGCCCGTAGAGTTCCGTAGTGGCTGGTAAAGTTCCCTAGGGCCCTGTACCGTTCCGTAACTGCCTGCAAGGGTCTTTAGGTTTCCGTAGGGGCTGGTAGGGTTCCATAAAGTTGCGTGGGTTCCTGCAGAGTTCTGCAAGTGCCCGCAAGGGCCTGTAGGGGCCCACAGTGTTTCTGCCAGGTTCCGTAGAGTTCCGTAGGGGCCATATTTTTCTGTAGTGGCTGGTAATATTCTGTAGGGGTCTGTAGGTTTCCGTAGGCGCCTGCAGTGTTCTGTAGGAGCCCATAGGGTTTTCGTGAGGTTCCGTTGTGTTGCTAAGGGTCTTGTAGAGTGCTGTCAGGTCCTGGAGTATTCTGTAGGGTTCCAGAGGGCCTCATAGGGTTCCATCGAAATCTATAGGGTTCCCTAGGGGCCCATAGAGTCCCGTAGATTTCCGTAGGGACCTGTAGGGTTGTGTAAGTGCCCGCAGAAGTCTGTAGGAGTCTGTGGGATTCTGTAAGGTTCCGGAAGGTTCTGCAGGGTTCCGTAGGGGCCCGTAGAGTTCCGTAGTGGCTGGTAAAGTTCCGTAGGGCCCTGTGAGGGTTCTGTATGGACCTGTAGGGTTCCGTAGGGGCCTGCAGGGTTCTGTAAGTGCCCGCAGGTGTCTGTAGGGTTCCGTAGGGGCCTGCAGGGTTTCGTAGGCACCTGCAGTGTTCTGTAGGAGCCCATAGGGTTTTAGTGAGGTTCCGTTGTGTTGCTAAGGTTCTTGTAGAGTGCTGTCGGGTCCTGGAGTATTCTGTAGGGTTCCAGAGGGGCTGGTAGGGTTCCGTCGAAATCTGAAGGGTTCCCTAGGGGCCCGTAGAGTCCCGTAGATTTCCGTAGGGGACTGTAGGGTTATGTAAGTGCCCGCAGGGGTTGGTAGGAGCTTGTAGGGTGCCATATGTTTCTGGAGGGTTGTGTAGGGTTCCGTAGGGGCCTGTGGTGTTCCCTAGGGGCCTGTAGAGTCTCGTACAGTTTCGGTAGGGTCCTGTAGGTTTCCATGAGGGCCCGCAGAGGTCTGAATGGGCCCGTACTGTTCCGTAAGGATCCATAGGGTTCCGTAGAGCTTCGTAGGTTCCCTAGAGGCCTCTGGAGTACCGCAGGAGCCAGTAGTGTTCCGTAGGGTCCTCTAGGGTTGAGTAAGTGCCCGCAGGAGTCTGTAGGAATCCGTGGGATTCTGTAAGGTTCTGGAGGGTTCTGCAGGGTTCCGTAGGGGCCCGTAGAGTTCCGTAGTGGCTGGTAAAGTTCCCTAGGGCCCTGTACCGTTCCGTAACTGCCTGCAAGGGTCTTTAGGCTTCCGTAGGGGCTGGTAGGGTTCCATAAAGTTGCGTGGGTTCCTGCAGAGTTCTGCAAGTGCCCGCAAGGGCCTGTAGGGGCCCACAGTGTTTCTGCCAGGTTCCGTAGAGTTCCGTAGGGGCCATATTTTTCTGTAGTGGCTGGTAGTATTCTGTAGGGGTCTGTAGGTTTCCATAGGCACCGACAGTGTTCTGTAGGAGCCCATAGGGTTTTAGTGAGGTTCCGTTGTGTTGCTAAGGGTCTTGTAGAGTGCTGTCGGGTCCTGGAGTATTCTGCAGGGTTCCAGAGGGGCTGGTAGGGTTCCGTCGAAATCTGAAGGGTTCCCTAGGGGCCCGTAGAGTCCCGTAGATTTCCGTAGGGGCCTGTAGGGTTATGTAAGTGCCCGCAGGGGTTGGTAGGAGCTTGTAGGGTGCCATATGTTTCCGGAGGGTTGTGTAGGGTTCCGTAGGGGCCTGTGGTGTTCCCTAGGGGCCTGTAGAGTCTCGTACAGTTTCGGTAGGGTCCTGTAGGTTTCCATGAGGGCCCGCAGAGGTCTGAATGGGCCCGTACTGTTCCGTAAGGATCCATAGGGTTCCGTAGAGCTTCGTAGGTTCCCTAGAGGCCTCTGGAGTACCGCAGGAGCCAGTAGTGTTCCATAGGGTCCTCTAGGGTTGAGTAAGTGCCCGCAGGAGTCTGTAGGAATCTGTGGGATTCTGTAAGGTTCTGGAGGGTTCTGCAGGGTTCCGTAGGGGCCCGTAGAGTTCCGTAGTGGCTGGTAAAGTTCCCTAGGGCCCTGTACCGTTCCGTAACTGCCTGCAAGGGTCTTTAGGCTTCCGTAGGGGCTGGTAGGGTTCCATAAAGTTCCGTGGGTTCCTGCAGAGTTCTGCAAGTGCCCGCAAGGGCCTGTAGGGGCCCACAGTGTTTCTGCCAGGTTCCATAGAGTTCCGTAGGGGCCATATTTTTCTGAAGTGGCTGGTAGTATTCTGTAGGGGTCTGTAGGGTTCCGTAGGCACCGACAGTGTTCTGTAGGAGCCCATAGGGTTTTAGTGAGGTTCCGTTGTGTTGCTAAGGGTCTTGTAGAGTGCTGTCGGGTCCTGGAGTATTCTGTAGGGTTCCAGAGGGGCTGGTAGGGTTCCGTCGAAATCTGAAGGGTTCCCTAGGGGCCCATAGAGTCCCATAGATTTCCGTAGGGGACTGTAGGGTTGTGTAAGTGCCCGCAGGGGTTGGTAGGAGCTTGTAGGGTGCCATATGTTTCCGGAGGGTTGTGTAGGGTTCCGTAGGGGCCTGTGGTGTTCCCTAGGGGCCTGTAGAGTCTCGTACAGTTCCGTAGGGTCCTGTAGGTTTCCATGAGGGCCCGCAGAGGTCTGAATGGGCCCGTACTGCTCCGTAAGGATCCATAGGGTTCCATAGAGCTTCGTAGGTTCCCTAGAGGCCTCTGGAGTACCGCAGGAGCCAGTAGTGTTCTGTAGGGGCCCGTAGGGTTCCTTCCATAGGAGCTGGCAGTGTTCCGTAGGGTCCTCTAGGGTTGAGTAAGTGCCCGCAGGAGTCTGTAGGAATCCGTGGGATTCTGTAAGGTTCTGGAGGGTTCTGCAGGGTTCCGTAGGGGCCCGTAGAGTTCCGTAGTGGCTGGTAAATTCCCGTAGGGCCCTGTGGGGTTCTGTATGGACCTGTAGGGTTCCGTAGGGGCCTGCAAGGTTCTGTAAGTGCCCGCAGGTGTCTGTAGGGTTTCTGTAGGGGCCTGCAGGGTTTCGTAGGCACCTGCAGTGTTCTGTAGGAGCCCATAGGGTTTTAGTGAGGTTCCGTTGTGTTGCTAAGGGTCTTGTAGAGTGCTGTCGGGTCCTGGAGTATTCTGTAGGGTTCCAGAGGGGCTGGTAGGGTTCCGTCGAAATCTGAAGGGTTCCCTAGGGGCCCGTAGAGTCCCGTAGATTTCCGTAGGGGACTGTAGGGTTATGTAAGTGCCCGCAGGGGTTGGTAGGAGCTTGTAGGGTGCCATATGTTTCCGGAGGGTTGTGTAGGGTTCCGTAGGGGCCTGTGGTGTTCCCTAGGGGCCTGTAGAGTCTCGTACAGTTTCGGTAGGGTCCTGTAGGTTTCCATGAGGGCCCGCAGAGGTCTGAATGGGCCCGTACTGTTCCGTAAGGATCCATAGGGTTCTGTAGAGCTTCGTAGGTTCCCTAGAGGCCTCTGGAGTACCGCAGGAGCCAGTAGTATTCCGTAGGGTCCTCTAGGGTTGAGTAAGTGCCCGCAGGAGTCTGTAGGAATCCGTGGGATTCTGTAAGGTTCTGGAGGGTTCTGCAGGGTTCCGTAGTGGCTGGTAAAGTTCCGTAGGGCCCTGTGGGGTTCTGTATGGACCTGTAGGGTTCCGTAGGGGCCCTCAGTGATCTGTAAGTTCCCGTAGGTGTCTGTACGGGTCTGTAGGGTTCCGTAGGCACCTGCAGTATTCTGTAGGAGCCCATAGGGTTTTAGTGAGGTTCCGTTGTGTTGCTAAGGGTCTTGTAGAGTGCTGTCGGGTCCTGGAGTATTCTGTAGGGTTCCAGAGGGGCTGGTAGGGTTCCGTCGAAATCTGAAGGGTTCCCTAGGGGCCCCTAGAGTCCCATAGATTTCCGTAGGGGCCTGTAGGGTTGTGTAAGTGCCCGCAGGGGTTGGTAGGAGCTTGTAGGGTGCCATATGTTTCCGGAGGGTTGTGTAGGGTTCCGTAGGGGCCTGTGGTGTTCCCTAGGGGCCTGTAGAGTCTCGTACAGTTCCGTAGGGTCCTGTAGGTTTCCATAAGCGCCCGCAGAGGTCTGAAGGGGCCCGTACTGTTCCGTAAGGATCCATAGGGCTCCGTAGAGCTTCGTAGGTTTCCTAGAGGCCTCTGGAGTACCGCAGGAGCCAGTAGTGTTCTGTAGGGGCCCGTAGGGTTCCTCCCATAGGAGCTGGCAGTGTTCCGTAGGGTCCTCTAGGGTTGAGTAAGTGCCCGCAGGAGTCTGTAGGAATCCGTGGGATTCTGTAAGGTTCTGGAGGGTTCTGCAGGGTTCCGTAGGGGCCCGTAGAGTTCCATAGCGGCTGGTAAAGTTCCCTAGGGCCCTGTACCGTTCCGTAACTGCCTGCAAGGGTCTTTAGGCTTCCGTAGGGGCTGGTAGGGTTCCATAAAGTTCCGTGGGTTCCTGCAGAGTTCTGCAAGTGCCCGCAAGGGCCTGTAGGGGCCCACAGTGTTTCTGCCAGGTTCCGTAGAGTTCCGTAGGGGCCATATTTTTCTGTAGTGGCTGGTAGTATTCCGTAGGGGTCTGTAGGTTTCCGTAGGCGCCTGCAGTGTTCTGTAGGAGCCCATAGGGTTTTAGTGAGGTTCCGTTGTGTTGCTAAGGGTCTTGTAGAGTGCTGTCAGGTCCTGGAGTATTCTGTAGGGTTCCAGAGGGCCTTATAGGGTTCCATCGAAATCTATAGGGTTCCCTAGGGGCCCATAGAGTCCCGTAGATTGCCGTAGGGACCTGTAGGGTTGTGTAAGTGCTCGCAGGGGTTGGTAGGAGCTTGTAGGGTTCCATAAGTTTCCAGAGGGTTGTGTAGGGTTCCGTAGGGGCCTGTGGTGTTCCCTAAGGGCATGTAGAGTCTCGTACGGTTCCGTAGGGGCCTGTGGTGTTCCCTAGGGGCCTGTAGAGTCTCGTACAGTTCTGTAGGGTCCTGTAGGTTTCCATAAGCGCCCGCAGAGGTCTGAAGGGGTCCGTACTGTTCCGTAAGGATCCATAGGGTTCCGTAGAGCTTCGTAGGTTCCCTAGAGGCCTCTGGAGTACTGCAGGAGCCAGTAGTGTTCTGTAGGGGCCCGTAGGGTTCCTTCCATAGGGGCTGGCAGTGTTCCGTAGGGGCCTGTAGGGTTGTTTAAGTGCCCGCAGAAGTCTGTAGGAGTCTGTGGGATTCTGTAAGGTTCCAGAGGGTTCTGCAGGGTGCCGTAGGGACCCGTAGAGTTCCGTAGTGGCTGGTAAAGTTCCGTAGGGCCCTGTGGGGTTCTGTATGGACCTGTAGGGTTCCGTAGGGGCCCTCAGTGATCTGTAAGTTCCCGTAGGTGTCTGTACGGGTCTGTAGGGTTCCGTAGGCACCTGCAGTGTTCTGTAGGAGCCCATAGGGTTTTCGTGAGGTTCCGTTGTGTTGCTAAGGGTCTTGTAGAGTGCTGTCGGGTCCTGGAGTATTCTGTAGGGTTCCAGAGGGGCTGGTAGGGTTCCGTCGAAATCTGAAGGGTTCCCTAGGGGCCCGTAGAGTCCCATAGATTTCCGTAGGGGCCTGTAGGGTTCTGTAAGTGCCTGCAGGGGTTGGTAGGAGCTTGTAGGGTGCCATATGTTTCCGGAGGGTTGTGTAGGGTTCCGTAGGGGCCTGTGGTGTTCCCTAGGGGCCTGTAGAGTCTCGTACAGTTCCGTAGGGTCCTGTAGGTTTCCATAAGCGCCCGCAGAGGTCTGAAGGGGCCCGTACTGTTCCGTAAGGATCCATAGGGCTCCGTAGAGCTTCGTAGGTTCCCTAGAGGCCTCTGGAGTACCGCAGGAGCCAGTAGTGTTCTGTAGGGGCCCGTAGGGTTCCTCCCATAGGAGCTGGCAGTGTTCCGTAGGGTCCTCTAGGGTTGAGTAAGTGCCCGCAGGAGTCTGTAGGAATCCGTGGGATTCTGTAAGGTTCTGGAGGGTTCTGCAGGGTTCCGTAGGGGCCCGTAGAGTTCCATAGTGGCTGGTAAAGTTCCCTAGGGCCCTGTACCGTTCCGTAACTGCCTGCAAGGGTCTTTAGGCTTCCGTAGGGGCTGGTAGGGTTCCATAAAGTTCCGTGGGTTCCTGCAGAGTTCTGCAAGTGCCCACAAGGGCCTGTAGGGGCCCACAGTGTTTCTGCCAGGTTCCGTAGAGTTCCGTAGGGGCCATATTTTTCTGTAGTGGCTGGTAGTATTCCGTAGGGGTCTGTAGGTTTCCGTAGGCGCCTGCAGTGTTCTGTAGGAGCCCATAGGGTTTTCGTGAGGTTCCGTTGTGTTGCTAAGGGTCTTGTAGAGTGCTGTCGGGTCCTGGAGTATTCTGTAGGGTTCCAGAGGGGCTGGTAGGGTTCCGTCGAAATCTGAAGGGTTCCCTAGGGGCCCGTAGAGTCCCGTAGATTTCCGTAGGGGACTGTAGGGTTATGTAAGTGCCCGCAGGGGTTGGTAGGAGCTTGTAGGGTGCCATATGTTTCCGGAGGGTTGTGTAGGGTTCCGTAGGGGCCTGTGGTGTTCCCTAGGGGCCTGTAGAGTCTCGTACAGTTTCGGTAGGGTCCTGTAGGTTTCCATGAGGGCCCGCAGAGGTCTGAATGGGCCCGTACTGTTCCGTAAGGATCCATAGGGTTCCGTAGAGCTTCGTAGGTTCCCTAGAGGCCTCTGGAGTACCGCAGGAGCCAGTAGTGTTCCGTAGGGTCCTCTAGGGTTGAGTAAGTGCCCGCAGGAGTCTGTAGGAATCCGTGGGATTCTGTAAGGTTCTGGAGGGTTCTGCAGGGTTCCATAGGGGCCCGTAGAGTTCCGTAGTGGCTGGTAAAGTTCCCTAGGGCCCTGTACCGTTCCGTAACTGCCTGCAAGGGTCTTTAGGCTTCCGTAGGGGCTGGTAGGGTTCCATAAAGTTCCGTGGGTTCCTGCAGAGTTCTGCAAGTGCCCGCAAGGGCCTGTAGGGGCCCACAGTGTTTCTGCCAGGTTCCGTAGAGTTCCGTAGGGGCCATATTTTTCTGTAGTGGCTGGTAGTATTCTGTAGGGGTCTGTAGGTTTTCGTAGGCGCCTGCAGTGTTCTGTAGGAGCCCATAGGGTTTTAGTGAGGTTCCGTTGTGTTGCTAAGGGTCTTGTAGAGTGCTGTCAGGTCCTGGAGTATTCTGTAGGGTTCCAGAGGGCCTCATAGGGTTCCATCGAAATCTATAGGGTTCCCTAGGGGCCCATAGAGTCCCGTAGATTTCCGTAGGGACCTGTAGGGTTGTGTAAGTGCCCGCAGAAGTCTGTAGGAGTCTGTGGGATTCTGTAAGGTTCCGGAGGTTTCTGCAGGGTTCCGTAGGGGCCCGTAGAATTCCGTAGTGGCTGGTAAAGTTCTGTAGGGCCCTGTGAGGGTTCTGTATGGACCTGTAGGGTTCCGTAGGGGCCTGCAGGGTTCTGTAAGTGCCCGCAGGTGTCTGTAGGGTTCCGTAGGGGCCTGCAGGGTTTCGTAGGCACCTGCAGTGTTCTGTAGGAGCCCATAGGGTTTTAGTGAGGTTCCGTTGTGTTGCTAAGGGTCTTGTAGAGTGCTGTCGGGTCCTGGAGTATTCTGTAGGGTTCCAGAGGGGTTGGTAGGGTTCCGTCGAAATCTGAAGGGTTCCCTAGGGGCCCGTAGAGTCCCGTAGATTGCTGTAGGGACCTGTAGGGTTGTGTAAGTGCTCGCAGGGGTTGGTAGGAGCTTGTAGGGTTCCATAAGTTTCCAGAGGGTTGTGTAGGGTTCCGTAGGGGCCTGTGGTGTTCCCTAGGGGCCTGTAGAGTCTCGTACAGTTTCGGTAGGGTCCTGTAGGTTTCCATGAGGGCCCGCAGAGGTCTGAAGGGGCCCGTACTGCTCCGTAAGGATCCATAGGGTTCCGTAGAGCTTCGTAGGTTCCCTAGAGGCCTCTGGAGTACCGCAGGAGCCAGTAGTATTCCGTAGGGTCCTCTAGGGTTGAGTAAGTGCCCGCAGGAGTCTGTAGGAATCCGTGGGATTCTGTAAGGTTCTGGAGGGTTCTGCAGGGTTCCGTAGGGGCCCGTAGAGTTCCGTAGTGGCTGGTAAAGTTCCCTAGGGCCCTGTACCGTTCCGTAACTGCCTGCAAGGGTCTTTAGGCTTCCGTAGGGGCTGGTAGGGTTCCATAAAGTTCCGTGGGTTCCTGCAGAGTTCTGCAAGTGCCCGCAAGGGCCTGTAGGGGCCCACAGTGTTTCTGCCAGGTTCCGTAGAGTTCCGTAGGGGCCATATTTTTCTGTAGTGGCTGGTAGTATTCTGTAGGGGTCTGTAGGTTTCCGTAGGCACCGACAGTGTTCTGTAGGAGCCCATAGGGTTTTAGTGAGGTTCCGTTGTGTTGCTAAGGGTCTTGTAGAGTGCTGTCGGGTCCTGGAGTATTCTGCAGGGTTCCAGAGGGGCTGGTAGGGTTCCGTCGAAATCTGAAGGGTTCCCTAGGGGCCCGTAGAGTCCCGTAGATTTCCGTAGGGGACTGTAGGGTTATGTAAGTGCCCGCAGGGGTTGGTAGGAGCTTGTAGGGTGCCATATGTTTCCGGAGGGTTGTGTAGGGTTCCGTAGGGGCCTGTGGTGTTCCCTAGGGGCCTGTAGAGTCTCGTACAGTTTCGGTAGGGTCCTGTAGGTTTCCATGAGGGCCCGCAGAGGTCTGAATGGGCCCGTACTGTTCCGTAAGGATCCATAGGGTTCCGTAGAGCTTCGTAGGTTCCCTAGAGGCCTCTGGAGTACCGCAGGAGCCAGTAGTGTTCCGTAGGGTCCTCTAGGGTTGAGTAAGTGCCCGCAGGAGTCTGTAGGAATCTGTGGGATTCTGTAAGGTTCTGGAGGGTTCTGCAGGGTTCCGTAGGGGCCCGTAGAGTTCCGTAGTGGCTGGTAAAGTTCCCTAGGGCCCTGTACCGTTCCGTAACTGCCTGCAAGGGTCTTTAGGCTTCCGTAGGGGCTGGTAGGGTTCCATAAAGTTCCGTGGGTTCCTGCAGAATTCTACAAGTGCCCGCAAGGGCCTGTAGGGGCCCACAGTGTTTCTGCCAGGTTCCGTAGAGTTCCGTAGGGGCCATATTTTTCTGAAGTGGCTGGTAGTATTCTGTAGGGGTCTGTAGGGTTCCGTAGGCACCGACTGTGTTCTGTAGGAGCCCATAGGGTTTTAGTGAGGTTCCGTTGTGTTGCTAAGGGTCTTGTAGAGTGCTGTCGGGTCCTGGAGTATTCTGTAGGGTTCCAGAGGGGCTCCTAGGGTTCCGTCGAAATCTGAAGGGTTCCCTAGGGGCCCATAGAGTCCCATAGATTTCCGTAGGGGCCTGTAGGGTTGTGTAAGTGCCCGCAGGGGTTGGTAGGAGCTTGTAGGGTGCCATATGTTTCCGGAGGGTTGTGTAGGGTTCCGTAGGGGCCTGTGGTGTTCCCTAGGGGCCTGTAGAGTCTCGTACAGTTCCGTAGGGTCCTGTAGGTTTCCATGAGGGCCCGCTGAGGTCTGAAGGGGCCCGTACTGCTCCGTAAGGATCCATAGGGTTCCATAGAGCTTCGTAGGTTCCCTAGAGGCCTCTGGAGTACCGCAGGAGCCAGTAGTGTTCTGTAGGGGCCCGTAGGGTTCCTTCCATAGGAGCTGGCAGTGTTCCGTAGGGTCCTCTAGGGTTGAGTAAGTGCCCGCAGGAGTCTGTAGGAATCCGTGGGATTCTGTAAGGTTCTGGAGGGTTCTGCAGGGTTCCGTAGGGGCCCGTAGAGTTCCGTAGTGGCTGGTAAAGTTCCCTAGGGCCCTGTACCGTTCCGTAACTGCCTGCAAGGGTCTTTAGGTTTCCGTAGGGGCTGGTAGGGTTCCATAAAGTTCTGTGGGTTCCTGCAGAGTTCTGCAAGTGCCCGCAAGGGCCTGTAGGGGCCCACAGTGTTTCTGCCAGGTTCCGTAGAGTTCCGTAGGGGCCATATTTTTCTGTAGTGGCTGGTAGTATTCTGTAGGGGTCTGTAGGTTTCCGTAGGCGCCTGCAGTGTTCTGTAGGAGCCCATAGGGTTTTAGTGAGGTTCCGTTGTGTTGCTAAGGGTCTTGTAGAGTGCTGTCAGGTCCTGGAGTATTCTGTAGGGTTCCAGAGGGCCTCATAGGGTTCCATCGAAATCTATAGGGTTCCCTAGGGGCCCATAGAGTCCCGTAGATTTCCGTAGGGACCTGTAGGGTTGTGTAAGTGCCCGCAGAAGTCTGTAGGAGTCTGTGGGATTCTGTAAGGTTCCGGAGGGTTCTGCAGGGTTCCGTAGGGGCCCGTAGAGTTCCGTAGTGGCTGGTAAAGTTCCGTAGGGCCCTGTGAGGGTTCTGTATGGACCTGTAGGGTTCCGTAGGGGCCTGCAGGGTTCTGTAAGTGCCCGCAGGTGTCTGTAGGGTTCCGTAGGGGCCTGCAGGGTTTCGTAGGCACCTGCAGTGTTCTGTAGGAGCCCATAGGGTTTTAGTGAGGTTCCGTTGTGTTGCTAAGGGTCTTGTAGAGTGCTGTCGGGTCCTGGAGTATTCTGTAGGGTTCCAGAGGGGCTGGTAGGGTTCCGTCGAAATCTGAAGGGTTCCCTAGGGGCCCGTAGAGTCCCGTAGATTGCCGTAGGGGACTGTAGGGTTATGTAAGTGCCCGCAGGGGTTGGTAGGAGCTTGTAGGGTGCCATATGTTTCTGGAGGGTTGTGTAGGGTTCCGTAGGGGCCTGTGGTGTTCCCTAGGGGCCTGTAGAGTCTCGTACAGTTTCGGTAGGGTCCTGTAGGTTTCCATGAGGGCCCGCAGAGGTCTGAATGGGCCCGTACTGTTCCGTAAGGATCCATAGGGTTCCGTAGAGCTTCGTAGGTTCCCTAGAGGCCTCTGGAGTACCGCAGGAGCCAGTAGTGTTCCGTAGGGTCCTCTAGGGTTGAGTAAGTGCCCGCAGGAGTCTGTAGGAATCCGTGGGATTCTGTAAGGTTCTGGAGGGTTCTGCAGGGTTCCGTAGGGGCCCGTAGAGTTCCGTAGTGGCTGGTAAAGTTCCCTAGGGCCCTGTACCGTTCCGTAACTGCCTGCAAGGGTCTTTAGGCTTCCGTAGGGGCTGGTAGGGTTCCATAAAGTTGCGTGGGTTCCTGCAGAGTTCTGCAAGTGCCCGCAAGGGCCTGTAGGGGCCCACAGTGTTTCTGCCAGGTTCCGTAGAGTTCCGTAGGGGCCATATTTTTCTGTAGTGGCTGGTAGTATTCTGTAGGGGTCTGTAGGTTTCCGTAGGCACCGACAGTGTTCTGTAGGAGCCCATAGGGTTTTAGTGAGGTTCCGTTGTGTTGCTAAGGGTCTTGTAGAGTGCTGTCGGGTCCTGGAGTATTCTGCAGGGTTCCAGAGGGGCTGGTAGGGTTCCGTCGAAATCTGAAGGGTTCCCTAGGGGCCCGTAGAGTCCCGTAGATTTCCGTAGGGGCCTGTAGGGTTGTGTAAGTGCCCGCAGGGGTTGGTAGGAGCTTGTAGGGTGCCATATGTTTCCGGAGGGTTGTGTAGGGTTCCGTAGGGGCCTGTGGTGTTCCCTAGGGGCCTGTAGAGTCTCGTACAGTTCCGTAGGGTCCTGTAGGTTTCCATAAGCGCCCGCAGAGGTCTGAAGGGGCCCGTACTGTTCCGTAAGGATCCATAGGGCTCCGTAGAGCTTCGTAGGTTCCCTAGAGGCCTCTGGAGTACCGCAGGAGCCAGTAGTGTTCTGTAGGGGCCCGTAGGGTTCCTCCCATAGGAGCTGGCAGTGTTCCGTAGGGTCCTCTAGGGTTGAGTAAGTGCCCGCAGGAGTCTGTAGGAATCCGTGGGATTCTGTAAGGTTCTGGAGGGTTCTGCAGGGTTCCGTAGGGGCCCGTAGAGTTCCATAGCGGCTGGTAAAGTTCCCTAGGGCCCTGTACCGTTCCGTAACTGCCTGCAAGGGTCTTTAGGCTTCCGTAGGGGCTGGTAGGGTTCCATAAAGTTCCGTGGGTTCCTGCAGAGTTCTGCAAGTGCCCGCAAGGGCCTGTAGGGGCCCACAGTGTTTCTGCCAGGTTCCGTAGAGTTCCGTAGGGGCCATATTTTTCTGTAGTGGCTGGTAGTATTCCGTAGGGGTCTGTAGGTTTCCGTAGGCGCCTGCAGTGTTCTGTAGGAGCCCATAGGGTTTTAGTGAGGTTCCGTTGTGTTGCTAAGGGTCTTGTAGAGTGCTGTCAGGTCCTGGAGTATTCTGTAGGGTTCCAGAGGGCCTCATAGGGTTCCATCGAAATCTATAGGGTTCCCTAGGGGCCCATAGAGTCCCGTAGATTGCCGTAGGGACCTGTAGGGTTGTGTAAGTGCTCGCAGGGGTTGGTAGGAGCTTGTAGGGTTCCATAAGTTTCCAGAGGGTTGTGTAGGGTTCCGTAGGGGCCTGTGGTGTTCCCTAAGGGCATGTAGAGTCTCGTACGGTTCCGTAGGGGCCTGTGGTGTTCCCTAGGGGCCTGTAGAGTCTCGTACAGTTTCGGTAGGGTCCTGTAGGTTTCCATGAGGGCCCGCAGAGGTCTGAATGGGCCCGTACTGTTCCGTAAGGATCCATAGGGTTCCGTAGAGCTTCGTAGGTTCCCTAGAGGCCTCTGGAGTACCGCAGGAGCCAGTAGTGTTCCGTAGGGTCCTCTAGGGTTGAGTAAGTGCCCGCAGGAGTCTGTAGGAATCCGTGGGATTCTGTAAGGTTCTGGAGGGTTCTGCAGGGTTCCGTAGGGGCCCGTAGAGTTCCGTAGTGGCTGGTAAAGTTCCCTAGGGCCCTGTACCGTTCCGTAACTGCCTGCAAGGGTCTTTAGGCTTTCGTAGGGGCTGGTAGGGTTCCATAAAGTTGCGTGGGTTCCTGCAGAGTTCTGCAAGTGCCCGCAAGGGCCTGTAGGGGCCCACAGTGTTTCTGCCAGGTTCCGTAGAGTTCCGTAGGGGCCATATTTTTCTGTAGTGGCTGGTAGTATTCTGTAGGGGTCTGTAGGTTTCCGTAGGCACCGACAGTGTTCTGTAGGAGCCCATAGGGTTTTAGTGAGGTTCCGTTGTGTTGCTAAGGGTCTTGTAGAGTGCTGTCGGGTCCTGGAGTATTCTGCAGGGTTCCAGAGGGGCTGGTAGGGTTCCGTCGAAATCTGAAGGGTTCCCTAGGGGCCCGTAGAGTCCCGTAGATTTCCGTAGGGGCCTGTAGGGTTATGTAAGTGCCCACAGGGGTTGGTAGGAGCTTGTAGGGTGCCATATGTTTCCGGAGGGTTGTGTAGGGTTCCGTAGGGGCCTGTGGTGTTCCCTAGGGGCCTGTAGAGTCTCGTACAGTTTCGGTAGGGTCCTGTAGGTTTCCATGAGGGCCCGCAGAGGTCTGAATGGGCCCGTACTGTTCCGTAAGGATCCATAGGGTTCCGTAGAGCTTCGTAGGTTCCCTAGAGGCCTCTGGAGTACCGCAGGAGCCAGTAGTGTTCCGTAGGGTCCTCTAGGGTTGAGTAAGTGCCCGCAGGAGTCTGTAGGAATCTGTGGGATTCTGTAAGGTTCTGGAGGGTTCTGCAGGGTTCCATAGGGGCCCGTAGAGTTCCGTAGTGGCTGGTAAAGTTCCCTAGGGCCCTGTACCGTTCCGTAACTGCCTGCAAGGGTCTTTAGGCTTCCGTAGGGGCTGGTAGGGTTCCATAAAGTTCCGTGGGTTCCTGCAGAGTTCTGCAAGTGCCCGCAAGGGCCTGTAGGGGCCCACAGTGTTTCTGCCAGGTTCCGTAGAGTTCCGTAGGGGCCATATTTTTCTGAAGTGGCTGGTAGTATTCTGTAGGGGTCTGTAGGGTTCCGTAGTGGCTGGTAAATTCCCGTAGGGCCCTGTGGGGTTCTGTATGGACCTGTAGGGTTCCGTTGGGGCCTGCAAGGTTCTGTAAGTGCCCGCAGGTGTCTGTAGGGTTTCTGTAGGGGCCTGCAGGGTTTCGTAGGCACCTGCAGTGTTCTGTAGGAGCCCATAGGGTTTTAGTGAGGTTCCGTTGTGTTGCTAAGGGTCTTGTAGAGTGCTGTCGGGTCCTGGAGTATTCTGTAGGGTTCCAGAGGGGCTGGTAGGGTTCCGTCGAAATCTGAAGGGTTCCCTAGGGGCCCGTAGAGTCCCGTAGATTTCCGTAGGGGACTGTAGGGTTATGTAAGTGCCCGCAGGGGTTGGTAGGAGCTTGTAGGGTGCCATATGTTTCCGGAGGGTTGTGTAGGGTTCCGTAGGGGCCTGTGGTGTTCCCTAGGGGCCTGTAGAGTCTCGTACAGTTTCGGTAGGGTCCTGTAGGTTTCCATGAGGGCCCGCAGAGGTCTGAATGGGCCCGTACTGTTCCGTAAGGATCCATAGGGTTCCGTAGAGCTTCGTAGGTTCCCTAGAGGCCTCTGGAGTACCGCAGGAGCCAGTAGTATTCCGTAGGGTCCTCTAGGGTTGAGTAAGTGCCCGCAGGAGTCTGTAGGAATCCGTGGGATTCTGTAAGGTTCTGGAGGGTTCTGCAGGGTTCCGTAGTGGCTGGTAAAGTTCCGTAGGGCCCTGTGGGGTTCTGTATGGACCTGTAGGGTTCCGTAGGGGCCCTCAGTGATCTGTAAGTTCCCGTAGGTGTCTGTACGGGTCTGTAGGGTTCCGTAGGCACCTGCAGTATTCTGTAGGAGCCCATAGGGTTTTCGTGAGGTTCCGTTGTGTTGCTAAGGGTCTTGTAGAGTGCTGTCGGGTCCTGGAGTATTCTGTAGGGTTCCAGAGGGGCTGGTAGGGTTCCGTCGAAATCTGAAGGGTTCCCTAGGGGCCCGTAGAGTCCCGTAGATTTCCGTAGGGGCCTGTAGGGTTGTGTAAGTGCCCGCAGGGGTTGGTAGGAGCTTGTAGGGTGCCATATGTTTCCGGAGGGTTGTGTAGGGTTCCGTAGGGGCCTGTGGTGTTCCCTAGGGGCCTGTAGAGTCTCGTACAGTTCCGTAGGGTCCTGTAGGTTTCCATAAGCGCCCGCAGAGGTCTGAAGGGGCCCGTACTGTTCCGTAAGGATCCATAGGGCTCCGTAGAGCTTCGTAGGTTCCCTAGAGGCCTCTGGAGTACCGCAGGAGCCAGTAGTGTTCTGTAGGGGCCCGTAGGGTTCCTCCCATAGGAGCTGGCAGTGTTCCGTAGGGTCCTCTAGGGTTGAGTAAGTGCCCGCAGGAGTCTGTAGGAATCCGTGGGATTCTGTAAGGTTCTGGAGGGTTCTGCAGGGTTCCGTAGGGGCCCGTAGAGTTCCATAGCGGCTGGTAAAGTTCCCTAGGGCCCTGTACCATTCCGTAACTGCCTGCAAGGGTCTTTAGGCTTCCGTAGGGGCTGGTAGGGTTCCATAAAGTTCCGTGGGTTCCTGCAGAGTTCTGCAAGTGCCCGCAAGGGCCTGTAGGGGCCCACAGTGTTTCTGCCAGGTTCCGTAGAGTTCCGTAGGGGCCATATTTTTCTGTAGTGGCTGGTAGTATTCCGTAGGGGTCTGTAGGTTTCCGTAGGCGCCTGCAGTGTTCTGTAGGAGCCCATAGGGTTTTAGTGAGGTTCCGTTGTGTTGCTAAGGGTCTTGTAGAGTGCTGTCAGGTCCTGGAGTATTCTGTAGGGTTCCAGAGGGCCTCATAGGGTTCCATCGAAATCTATAGGGTTCCCTAGGGGCCCATAGAGTCCCGTAGATTGCCGTAGGGACCTGTAGGGTTGTGTAAGTGCTCGCAGGGGTTGGTAGGAGCTTGTAGGGTTCCATAAGTTTCCAGAGGGTTGTGTAGGGTTCCGTAGGGGCCTGTGGTGTTCCCTAAGGGCCTGT